>NW_024526723.1:1337-36179 GCF_017590135.1 Pyrgilauda ruficollis | reverse complement strand
CGCAGAAGCTCCCGGGATGGGGCAGGGCCCCCCAAGCCCTGGGGATGCCCCAGGCACTGCCCCCAGGTCCCTGGGAGCTCCCTTGGAGGCAGCAGCCCAGCAGGGCCCCGTGCCAGGGGCAGGAGCCCCTCCTGCCCGGCTGTGCCCCCCGGGAAGCTGCGGGGGGCTCGGGGGGCTCACCTCGTGTGCTTTGAAGGCTTTCTTGTCGGTGAAGAGCAGCTCGTTCCACACCACCTCCACTCCCTCCTCCGTGTCCATGGCCAGGAAGGTGCTCTGGATGCCGGGCATGTTCCCCTGGTTCACCTGGGGACAGGGGGGCTTCAGTGTCACCCCAGTTCTTTAAGGTCTTCTAAGCCTTCTGATCTTTGCATTCTTGTAACGAACTTTCTCACATAAATATACGTATATATGTAAAGAACTTATTGTTTTGCATTCTTTTGTAGAAAAATAAAAATTCAATAAGCTGTTAATTCGTCCAGTGTCACTTCCCCCCTCCAATCCACTGTCACTTCTAGAAATCTATCAATGTTAAATCGGAAAATAAACTTCCCTTTTTACCTTAAAAAAAGCAACCAAATCCGCCTCGTGCTGTTTGGTGCTCTGCAATAACCCTTCAGAGGAGGCTGGCACGCCCTGCTGCACGGGCAGCTCCCAAAAAAACCACATTTTCTTTCCTCTCTGGCCCGTCCTGGCCTGATCAGCCAGACCTTACTGGTTAACCTGGGCTGTGCACAGCCCCAGCTGCATCCAGGCTTTTCTGGGAATCCAGAGAGGTTCTGAGCACGGGAGCCTGCTCTGGGAGGTGCACAGCGACCAGACACTTCCCTCAGCAATTCCACAAATAAATATATTAAATAAAATGATAACCATCACAGCACTCAGAAATAAAGCTCTTTTGGAGTGAAGGTCTAGCCCCACGTGGGGCGCCAGTTAAAAATCACGGAATCACGGAATCATCTCGGAATCACGGAATCATCACGGAATAACAGAATCACAGAATCACAGATTCACGGAATCACGGAACCACGGAATCACGGAATAATGGAATCACGGAATAACGGAATCACAGAATCACAGATTCACGGAATCACAGAATCACGGAATCACAGAGTCACGGAATCACGGAACCATGGAATCACAGAATAACGGAATCACGGAATTACGGAGTAATGGAATCACGGAATAACCGAATCACGGAATCACAGAATCAAGGAATCACGGAATCACGGAATAACAGAATTACAGAATCACAGAATCACGGAATCACGGAATCATGGAATCACAGAATCACAGAATCACGGAATCACAGAATCAAGGAATCACAGAATCACAGAATCAAGGAATCACAGAATCACAGAATCAAGGAATCACAGAATCACAGAATCAAGGAATCACAGAATCACGGAATCGCGGAATCACAGAATCACAGAATCAAGGAATCACAGAATCACAGAATCACGGAATCACGGAGTCACAGAATCAAGGAATCACGGAATCACAGAATCACAGAATCACAGAATCACGGAATCACGGAATCGCAGAATCACAGAATCACGGAATCACAGAATAATGCGGGTGTTAAAGCGGCAGGTGCTGCTGCCCCTCTCTTGTGCCCAGCAAGCCTCTCCTGTGGAAAAGCAGGCTGAGTTGCCATTCAGGCCACGCAGCCAAAGCTCCACTCAACCCCCACGGCAGCTGGCTCAGCGACAGAGGCAAGAAAGGCTCTTTTGCAAGGTTTTATCCCAGCAGAGTAACACAGTCGCTGTTGGCAGTGCGTTTTTAGTTTTATTGGTCTGCTTGCTGTTCCGTTTGTGATCTTGCAATCCCCTTATGCCACTCCCTACCAAGTTTTAAACCCCCACCTTCCCAGTCGTTAATCCCTCCTATCCCTGCCCTGTTCCCCCGAATCCCCCTCACTCCCTGCTCCCTCTGGGTGGTAATCCTCTCCCAAACCTGTCCTTTCTTCTGGAGAATTCCCTGTCCATCTTGCGTCCTTTGGGACCCTATTAGTTTACCCAAGTTATTCCCCTCCCTAGTGTGAAAAATGTGTATTTTATGATTGGCTTTTCGCAAGTATTAAAATGAATATTGTATGTGTTATGTTAGAAAGTTATGCTGTAATAATTTTCTTAAGTAGTGTGCTAAATATAGTTTTAGGTTATAACATAATGTTAAAATAGAAACTGTGCTATGTAAGATATTTCTTTAAGAAAGGACTTGCACCAGACAGAAGCCACAGGACATCTAAATCTTTCAAAGAAAGGGAATTTATTGCTCCCTTATCAGCAGAAAACGAACTTCTTCCCACCTCGCTCAGACAGGAAGACGGCATGAGGATTCAGAGGAAGAAGTTGACAGTGATCAGACAGAATCCTGAGTTTGGATGGAATTTATGCATCATGTATGGGATGTATGAATATGCAACAGGCGATTGTTTTTAAGGGTTAATCCTCTGTTAACTGGGGTCCTTTTTCAGGGTTGTGTTGCCCAGAAAGAGGTACCTGGATGTCCGTGTCTCTTTGTTTTTATTGTCTCATATTGTCCTAATCTCAATTGTTCGAATTTCATTACTCTAATTATATTACTATTTTTATAACCATTTTATTACTATTAAACTTTTAAAATTTAAAAAAACAAGCGATTGGCGTTTTTCACACTGGCGCTTCTTCATTGAAGTGTAAAATACCCTGCCTCCAACCACACCCCTTTGGTCTGCTACCCCAAACCCCTCCTCCCGAGGGATGCCTAAAAGCTCCTGTTAGCCCCAGGTTTGGGTTCTGGGTGCTGATCGCGAAATAAAGCCACCCCAGCGTCACCCCAAGAGCCACCGCTGGCAGCTGGGACTCCGCGGAGCTTGCAAGGGGGGCTGTCCCCCCCCGGCTGTCACCCAGCCGGGACAAAGTCCCCACCGCGACGAGGACAAACCCGGGGAACGAGGGGCAGCTTATAACGGGGAAGGGGTGGGGGCAGAGCTAAGGGCTGGGCAGGGGGTGGCCACCAGGGACAGGGGGCGGCCACCAGGGACAGGGGGCGGCCACCAGGGACAGGGGGCGGCCACCAGGGACAGGGGGCGGCCACCAGGGACAGGGGGCGGCCACCAGGGACAGGGGGCGGCCACCAGGGACAGGGGGCGGCCACCAGGGACAGGGGGCGGCCACCAGGGACAGGGGGCGGCCACCAGGGACAGGGGGCGGCCACCAGGGACAGGGGGCGGCCACCAGGGACAGGGGGCGGCCACCAGGGACAGGGGGCGGCCACCAGGGACAGGGGGCGGCCACCAGGGACAGGGGGCGGCCACCAGGGACAGGGGGCGGCCACCAGGGACAGGGGGCGGCCACCAGGGACAGGGGGCGGCCACCAGGGACAGGGGGCGGCCACCAGGGACAGGGGGCGGCCACCAGGGACAGGGGGCGGCCACCAGGGACAGGGGGCGGCCACCAGGGACAGGGGGCGGCCACCAGGGACAGGGGGCGGCCACCAGGGACAGGGGGCGGCCACCAGGGACAGGGGGCGGCCACCAGGGACAGGGGGCGGCCACCAGGGACAGGGGGCGGCCACCAGGGACAGGGGGCGGCCACCAGGGACAGGGGGCGGCCACCAGGGACAGGGGGCGGCCACCAGGGACAGGGGGCGGCCACCAGGGACAGGGGGCGGCCACCAGGGACAGGGGGCGGCCACCAGGGACAGGGGGCGGCCACCAGGGACAGGGGGCGGCCACCAGGGACAGGGGGCGGCCACCAGGGACAGGGGGCGGCCACCAGGGACAGGGGGCGGCCACCAGGGACAGGGGGCGGCCACCAGGGACAGGGGGCGGCCACCAGGGACAGGGGGCGGCCACCAGGGACAGGGGGCGGCCACCAGGGACAGGGGGCGGCCACCAGGGACAGGGGGCGGCCACCAGGGACAGGGGGCGGCCACCAGGGACAGGGGGCGGCCACCAGGGACAGGGGGCGGCCACCAGGGACAGGGGGCGGCCACCAGGGACAGGGGGCGGCCACCAGGGACAGGGGGCGGCCACCAGGGACAGGGGGCGGCCACCAGGGACAGGGGGCGGCCACCAGGGACAGGGGGCGGCCACCAGGGACAGGGGGCGGCCACCAGGGACAGGGGGCGGCCACCAGGGACAGGGGGCGGCCACCAGGGACAGGGGGCGGCCACCAGGGACAGGGGGCGGCCACCAGGGACAGGGGGCGGCCACCAGGGACAGGGGGTGGCCACCAGGGGCAGGGGGGGACCACCAGGGGTGCCGGGCCGGTGACAGGGGAAGGAGAAACCAGAGGAAGCTGCGACACCCAAGCCCATGGGGAAGAGTGTTTTTCGCTTTGGGAGGGGTGGCTCTGTGGTAAGTAGGTAATTTTTCCAGGATTGAGGATTGACCAAGCAGGGAGAGCTCATGGGATGCCACAAAGGCCCCTGGAAGAGGCTCCGGCTGGAGCGTGGAGCTCATCTCCAGCCTGTGCTGTGGCAGCTCTGGGCCAGCAGGCTGCAGGAGCTGAGCTGGCTCCTCACTGCTGTGGCAGTCACGGCCCCGCTCCTGCAGCCACCCTGCACACCTGCCCCAGAGCCACCCACACCTGTCCTGCCCAGGGAGAACCCGGGCTGGGCAAACCACAGCCACCACGTCACCTCTGAACGTCCCCAGGAGCCTGGCTGCAGCCCCAGCAGCTGTGCCAGCACCTGCCATCCCCTGGGGCCACACATCCCACCCCAGCACCTGCGGGGGGCACCTCTGCAGGTGTGACCTCGGCAGGTGTCACCTCCACCGGTGTTACCTCCACACATGTGAACTCCACAGGTGTGAGCTCTGCAGGTGTCACCTCGGCAGGTGTCACCTCAGCAGGTGTGACCTCTGCAGATGTGACTTTCACAGGTGTGACCTTTGCAGGTGTCACCTCCTCAGGTGTCACCTGCACAGGTGACATTCTGCACAGACCCTCCTGCTCCCCAGACTGGCCACGGCCACCAGGAGGCATCTCCAGCCCAGGTAAAACCCCCAAGGCACCTGGCTCAGACCCCAGCCCAGGATAGGCTGCTGCCTCCCAGCAGAGGGGCCTGCTGCATCCCAATCCCAAAGCATCCTGACCCCAAAGCATCCTGCCCCCAAAGCATCCTGACACAGAGCATCCTGACTTCAAAGCATCCTGACCCCAAAGCATCCCGCCCCCAAAGCATCCTGACACAGAGCATCCTGACCCCAAAGCATCCTGACCCCAAAGCATCCCGACCCCAAAGCATCCTGACACAGAGCATCCTGACCCCAAAGCATCCTGACCCCAAAGCATCCTGACCTCAAAGCATCCCGACCCCAAAGCATCCCAATCCCAAAGCATCACAGTCCCAAAGCATCCTGACCCCAAAGCATCCCAGTGACCCCAAAGCATCCCAACCCCAAAGCATCCTGACCCCAAAGCATCCCAGTGGGCTGGGACTGCAGCCCCCACCTCGGGGGATGCTCCTTCCCTTCCTGTGGGGCTGGGGGCACTCCAGGGGAGGCTGTGCCCTGTCAGCCCGGGCAGGGGCACAGTGCCCACAATATCTGCCAGGGGAAGCCAGAGGAGAAGGGGATTGTTCTGCTGGGACAGAACAGGTACAGGTACAGGAACAGGTACAGGAACAAGTACAGGTACAGGTACAGAAGCCAGAGGAGAAAGGGATTGTTCTGCTGGGACAGAACAGGTACAGGTACAGGAACAGGTACAGGTACAGGTATAGGAACAAGTACAGGTACAGAAGCCAAAGGAAAAGGGGATTGTTTTGCTGCTCCTGGGACAGGTACAGGAACAGGGACAGGTACCAAAGCCAGAGGAAAAGGGGATTGTTCTGCTGCTCCCGGGGCAGGTACAGGTACGTGGCATGCTGCTGCCAGGGCTTGGGGCTCATCCCATTGCTGGGGCTCATCCCAATGCCCAGGTTTGGGGTTCATCCCACTGCCCAGGTTTGGGGTTCATCCCACTGCTGGGGTTCATCCCAATGCCCAGGTTTGGGGTTCATCCCACTGCCCAGGTTTGGGTACAGGTACGTGGCATGCTGCTGCCAGGGCTTGGGGCTCATCCCATTGCTGGGGCTCATCCCAATGCCCAGGTTTGGGGTTCATCCCACTGCCCAGGTTTGGGGTTCATCCCACTGCTGGGGTTCATCCCACTGCACAGGTTTGGGGTTCATCCCACTGCACAGGTTTGGGGTCCATCCCACTGCTGGGGTTCATCCCACTGCACAGGTTTGGGGTTCATCCCACTGCCCAGGTTTGGGGTTCATCCCACTGCCCAGTTTTGGGGTCCATCCCACTGCCGGGGCTGGTCCCACTACTGGGGTACATCCCACTGCCCAAGTTTGGGGTTCATCCACTGCCCGGATTTGGGGTTCACCCACCAGCCGGGTTCAGGGCTGGTCCCTGCAGTGCTCAGGGCAGCCGTGGGTGCTCAGCACCCCCAGCTCGTCAGCAGGGCACGCCCAGGCAGTTCACAGCCCGGTTCATGCTGCGGTCACACAATGCACCTCTGTTCCTCCTCCTGCCTGGCACAGGCTCCGCACAGAGCCCGGCACGGACGGCGAGGGATGCGGCCACAGCCTTCCCAGTGACCCCAGTGCACAGCCAGAGTGGGAACCACACAATCATCTTGGAATCACAGCTCATCTCATCCTGGTCCCAGCTCCAAACAAGCTCTTTCCAAGCCCAAGGGGCATCCCGGTGCTCAGGGCTCAGGCAGTGGATCTGCCAGGATCCGGGATCTCAATCTGTGCAGTGGGACCAGTGCCAGGATCTGCCGGGATCCGGGATCTCAAACAGTGGGATGAGCCCCAGGAATGGAATGAACCCCAGGAATGGGATGAACCCCAAGAATGGGATGAACCCCAGCAGTGGGATGAGCCTCAGCAGTGGGAGCAGTGCCAGAATCTGTGAGGCTCTGGAATGCATCGGGCTGGACCTTTCCCCATTCTGTGCGGAAACAAATGTGCTCTGCCTTGTGCTGAGTGAGAGCAAAGCTGATCCCCACCAGCTGCTCCCGCTCCGAGCTCGGCCTGGCCTCCATAAATAAATAAACGTGGCATTTTCCGCACAGCCTGACTGGGACAAAAGGTGGCGGTGCTGGTCTCCAGCGTTTATTCCCCCGTGGTTTATTCCCAGGGGTTTATCCCCCATGGTTTATCCCCCGTGGTTTATCCCCCATGGTTTATACCCCATGGTTTATACCCCATGGTTTTTCCCTGGGGTTTATCCCCCATGGTTTATCCCCTGTGGTTTATTCCCTGTGGTTTATCCCCCGTGGTTTATTCCCTGTGGTTTATCCCCCATGGTTTATCCCCCATGGTTTATCCCCAGGGTTTATCCCCCAGGGTTTATCCCCCATGGTTTATCCCCCATGGTTTATTCCCCCGGTTTATCCCCCATGGTTTATCCCCCATGGTTTATCCCCCATGGTTTTTCCCCATGGTTTATCCCCCATGGTTTATCCCCCATGGTTTATTCCCCCGGTTTATCCCCTGGGGTTTATCCTCCTGGTTATCCCGCTCCCGGCAGCTCCGTGTGCTGCTCGGTGCGCACCGGGAGCGCTCGGCCGGCGCCGGCAGCGGCCGCCGGGCACGGGGCAGGGCACTTTACCGAAGATCAGGTTGCAGCTTCCAGGCAATCGCTCCCTTCTCAGCTCTTCTCGTCAGTGAGGCCCGAGCCAGGCACGGGAACGGGCTCAGGGCTGGAGCTCCGGGGCTGGGGGAGCAGCTGGGGGATGGAGCCGGGAATAATGGGGAGAGGTTCTGCTCCCGTGGGGGGCGGGCTGTGAGGTCCCTTCCCACCCAATTATTCCAGTCCCTTGTGCCACCACGGCATTTGGGATTTGGGGGACCGCGGGGCCGAGGGGTGAACGTGGCGTGCCTGGAAAACCTCAGCGGAGGAAATGCCAGCCCCGCCTGTCCACGCCACTGTCCCGGGAGTGGGGTGACAGTGTCCAGCTCCTGGTGGGACACAGGGACACCCTGCGGGGGCTGCTGGCCCTGGGCCACCCGTGCCCCCCAAACCTCATGTCCCCTGGCCCTGACCGAGGCTGTCCCCGGCTGAGGCCCCAGGCAGGGCAGGGACGGCTGTTGCAACAGAAATAGCTTAAAAAAACACGGGAAAGGAAAAAAAGCGAGCTGAGAGGGCTGAGGCCCCAGCCAGGGACACCTGAGCTGTGTCCTGCAGGTCCCCAAGGGTCAGGGACGGGGAGTGGCAGCTCGGGCAGAGCCCGCAGGGCCCGGAGGTGAGGGGTCACCGACCCCCTGTGCCTTGCCCGAGGGAAGGGACTGTCACACCCCCTGTCCCAGGCTGGGAGCACGCTCCAGGCTCCCAGCTCCTGCTCCAGGGGCCCATCCAACACCATGAAGTGAATATCACACGCACAGTCCCAGGCTGGGAGCACGCTCCAGGCTCCCAGCTCCTGCTCCAGGGCCCAGTTCCACACTGTACCCGAGGGAAGGGACTGTCACACCCCCTGGTCCCAGGCTGGGAGCACGCTCCAGGCTCCCAGCTCCTGCTCCAGGGGCCCATCCAACACCATGAAGTGAATGTCACACCCCCTGTCCCAGGCTGGGAGCACGCTCCAGGCTCCCAGCTCTTGCTCCAGAGCCCCATTCCACACTGTACCCGAGGGAAGGGACTGTCACACCCCCTGTTCCCAGGCTGGGAGCACGCTCCAGGCTCCCAGCTCTTGCTCCAGAGCCCCATTCCACACTGTACCCGAGGGAAGGGACTGTCACACCCCCTGTTCCCAGGCTGGGAGCACGCTCCAGGCTCCCAGCTCCTGCTCCAGAGCCTCATTCCACACCGTGAAGGGACTGTCACACTCCCTGTCCCAGGCTGGGAGCACGCTCCAGGCTCCCAGCTCCTGCTCCAGGGCCCCATCCAGCACCCGAGGGGCACCTGCACCCTGTGTGCCCAGCGAGGGGACTGGCAGCAGCAGCAGCAGCAGCCCCAGGCCAGGGCAGATGCTGTCCTTCAGCTGGCAGTAGCCGTGCCCAGGGCTGGAGACAGCTCAGCCCCGCGGCTGTGCCAAGGAATCCGCCGTGCCAGACAAACCTGTTCTGTCCCTGCCACCCTGTTACACAACCAGCAGGTGAGGGGAGCGCAGCAGATGGAAAATATTTTGATTCCAGTGAAGCATTTGATGCAGTCTGCCACCAAGCCGAGAGCAGCCCAGCTGAGGGCAGGGAGGCACGGGGCGGGCTCTGCCCTCAGCTGGCACAGCCCTGCTGCCCCTCACAGGTACTGTGACCAGGTCCATGCTGGGGCACGGGGGAAGCAGCAGAGCTGGGGCAGAGAGCAGCAGGGCCGCCCAGTCACCCAGGAGAAGCACCCCAGTGCGTGGCAGTGCCCTGGGCCTGGGAGAGCAGGCAGGGAAACTGAGTCAGGGACAGCCCAGCGGGATGGGCAGTGCCAGAGCTGCCCCACCCAGGGCAGGAGGGGCACCCACGGCACCCAGCCCTTTTCCAGGAACTCTCCCTGTCGCAGAATCATCAAAGCCCGGGGGTGGTGTGGGTGGGAAGGGACCTCAAAGCTCACCTCGTTTCACCCCCAGGGACATCTCCCACGAGCCCAGGTCGCCCCAAGCCCCATCCAGCCTGGCCTTGGACACTGCCAGGGATCCAGGGGCAGCCAGAGCTGCTCAGGGAATTCCATCGCAACACCCCACCACTCTCACAGGGAGGAATTCCTTCCCAAATCCCATCCATCCCACATCCAAGCACTGCCTCCATCGCAACACCTCACAAGTCTCACAGGGAGGAATTCCTTCCCAAAATCCCATTCCAATGTCTAACACCGTTCCCACTGCAACACCTCACCAGTCTCACAGGCAGGAATTCCTTCCCAAATCCCATCCCAAATCTAACACTGCTCCCGTTGTAACACCTCACAAGTCTCACAGGGAGGAATTCCTTCCCAAAATCCCATCCCAAATCTAACACTGCTCCCGTTGTAACACCTCACAAGTCTCACAGGGAGGAATTCCTTCCCAAATCCCATCCCAGTATCTAACACATCTCCCATTGCAACAACCCATGATTCTCACAGGGAGGAATTCCTTCCCAAATCCCATCCCAAATCTAACACTGCTCCCACTGCAACACCTCACTCTCCTCACAAGGAGGAATTCCTTCCCAAATCCCATCCCAAATCTAACACTGCTCCCATTGCAACACCTCACCAGTCTCACAGGGAGGAATTCCTTCCCAAATCCCATCCATCCCACATCCAGCCCTGTTCTCTGGTGCTGGGAAGCCCGTGTCCATTCCCAGGGGATTCCTGCTCGGCGGCCCCTGTGCACCCCCAGCAGGCAGGGACGCTGCCTCTGGTCCCAGCAGGATCCCGGGAGCGCCGCAGGAGCGGCAGGGCTGGGAGGGAGCCTCTGCTTCCCTCCGTGCCCACGGCTGCCCTCGCCTCCTGCCCGACGAACACTGCGGTCCCTGTTCTCCGGGAAGGAAGGGACACAGGAGTATTTTTCCACTGGCCCGAGCGGAGCCAGCAGGGATCCCGCGGGGCAGAGCCGGGTTGTTATTTCCCGGGAGCAGCCGCTCCCTGCCCACGCCTGCAGCCGGAGCCGGCAGCAATGTTTGCTTTACCCCCCGGCCCTGCCCGGCCCCGGGAGGGGACACAGGACTGGGGTCACCGGCCTGGATGCTCCCATTGCCTGCTCTCACAGGGAGGAATTCCTTGGGGACACCACAGCATTGCCCTGGGAGGGGACACGGGACTGGGGACACCCCAGCACTGCCCTGGGAGGGGACACCGGCCTGGGGACACCCCAGCCCAGCACTTGCCCTGGGAGGGACACAGGACTGGGGTCACCGGCCTGGAGACACCCCAGCACTGCCCCGGGAGGGGACACCAGCCTGGGGACACCACAGCATTGCCCTGGGAGGGGACACGGGACTGGGGACACCCCAGCACTGCCCTGGGAGGGGACACCAGCCTGGGGTCACCGCAGCACTGCCCTGGGAAGGGACACCAGCCTGGGGACACCCCAGCACTGCCCCGGGAGGGGACACAAGCTCCAGCACTGCCCCGGGAGGGGACATGAGCCCGGGATCACCCCAGCACTGCCCCGGGAGGGGACACCAGCCTGGGGACACCCCAACCCAGCACTGCCCAGCCCCTGGAAGGTGACACAAGGCCGGGGTCACCCCAGCACTGCCCTCTCTCCCGGGAAACGGGGCTGGCAGTGGCACGGGGCTCTGCAGGATCCGGGAGGACAGGGAGAGGATCCCAGTGCCAGCTGCAGCGGGCGAGCGGAGCCCAGAGGGGCCGGGGTGGAAGTGGGAGCAACAGGGAGAGGATGAGCAGGGGGAATCCCATCCCGTGGGAGTGCTGTGCCCCATCCCTGGGCATCCTGTGCCCCATCCCATGGGAATCCTGTGCCCATGGGAATCCTGTGCCCCATCCCATGGGAATCCTGTGCCCCATCTCTGGACATCTGTGCCCCATCCCACAGGAATGCTGTGCCCATGGGAATGCTGTGCCCCATCCCAAAAGGAATGCTGTGCCCCATCCCTCTGCACAGCCCCCCGTGCCCACCATTCCAAGCCGGCCCCGGGAGCCCCTGCAGCGCTCGGCCAGGGCACACATCCATGCGGGAAGAGCATCCCAGCCCAGGCAGGAGCAGCGGCCAGCAGGAACCAGCCCAGCCGGGAGGAGCTCGGCCAGATTTCCGTGCTCTTGCCGTGCTGAGCAGCCGAGCCCCCGGCAGAGCCAAGGCACCCCTCGGTGAGCAGCGTGCCAGCCCCGCAGGGATTTGCCATCCAGCGCTCAGGGCAGGGCTCAGCCGCAGCGTTCCAGAAGCTTCTCCCGTGCTGCGACACGGCCAGGGACACCCCCAGCCCGGCAGGGAACACAAAACCCGCCGGGACTGCCAAGGTCTCCGGTTACAGCAGGGGAAGGGCAGGAAAGAGCCGAGGGGCACAGAGGGGGCTGGAGCCGGCCGGGCACCGCAAACAAAACCATCCCCTCGGGAAAGAGAGGGAAAGGGCCAAAATCCAGCTCGGATAAAGACAGGAAAGGGAAGAAAACACGGCAAATGCCAGTAATTGTAAGGCTCCGGGAGGGGGGAGCACAGAGGGAACGGGCTGGGAGCTGAGGAGCCGCATCCGTTTGGGAAGCGGAGAGGCAGGAGACAGGTACGGCCCTGGAGCAGGCGGGGAGCAGCGGGATGCAGCCTGGAATTCCCGAGCAGGGATGGGATAGAGGAGCTGCAGCCTGGAATTCCCGAGCAGGGATGGGATGGGATAGAGGAGCTGCAGCCTGCAATTCCCGAGTAGGGATGGGATGGGATAGAGGAGCTGCAGCCTGGAATTCCTGAGCACAACAGGAACGGGATAGAGGAGCTGCAGCCTGGAATTCCTGAGCACAACAGGAACGGGATAGAGGAGCTGTAGCCTGGAATTCCCGAGCAGGACAGAACGGGATAGAGGAGCTGCAGCCTGGAATTCCTGAGCAGGGATGGGATGGGATAAAGGAGCTACAGCATGGAATTCCCACTGAGAACAGGAACGGGATAAAGGAGCTGCAGCCAGGCATTCCCACTGAGAACAGGAACGGGATAAAGGAGCTGCAGCCAGGCATTCCTATGGAGAACAGGAACGGGATAAAGGAGCTGCAGCCAGGCATTCCTATGGAGAACAGGAACGGGATAAAGGAGCTGCAGCCAGGCACTCCTTGCAGAATCTGGACGGGGATAGAGGAGCGTGTTCCTGCATGAAAAAGCACAAGTTCCTGCACTGAATCCCCACGGCGGGCTGACGTCAGCCCCCTCCCCAGCAGCGAGAACAAGGCTCGGGATTGTTGCGGCCGGGCGAGATCCCGGAGGATTAAAGGCTCGGAGAAATGGAGAACGTGGCACGGGCAGCGCAGCCCCGAGGCTCCCTGCGCCGCCAGCCCCGCTCCGCCCAGCCCAGCGCTGCTCGGGGGGCGATGGGGAGGACCCCAAACCCTGCCAGCCCCCCGGAGCAGCGCTGGGGACGGAGCTGCACAGCTTTTATCGGCTGGCCAGCTTTCCACCGGAATTCCTTCTGCTTTACCCCTCACTGGAATCCTCCGGGGTGCCCCCGAGCAGAGCGCAGCCAGGGTGAAGCCTTCACTGTGCTGAGTGTTGGATATTGACCCTCAGTTCTGGGCTATTAACCCTAAAGTCCTGGATATCAGCCAGAATTCTGGGATATTAACCCTAAATTCTGGGATATTAACCCTAAATTAATGGATATCATCCTAAGTTCTTGGATATTAACCCTAAATCCTTGATATCACCCCGAAGTCTTGAACATTAACCCTAAATTCTTGGCCAATAACCCTCAATTCTTGGATATTAACCCTAAAGTCCTGGATATTAGCCAAAATTCTTGGATATTAACCCTAAATTCTTGGCCATTAACGCTAAAGTCCTAAACCCTATTAACCCTAAATTGTTAGATATCACCCTGAATTCTTGGGTATTAACCCTAAATTCATGCATATCACCCTGAATTCTTGGGTATTAACCCTAAATTCTAGGATATCACCCTGAATTCTTGGGTATTAACCCTAAATTCATGCATCTGAATCCCCACGGCGGGCTGACGTCAGCCCCCTCCCCAGCAGCGAGAACAAGGCTCGGGATTGTTGCGGCCGGGCGAGATCCCGGAGGATTAAAGGCTCGGAGAAATGGAGAACGTGGCACGGGCAGCGCAGCCCCGAGGCTCCCTGCGCCGCCAGCCCCGCTCCGCCCAGCCCAGCGCTGCTCGGGGGGCGATGGGGAGGACCCCAAACCCTGCCAGCCCCCCGGAGCAGCGCTGGGGACGGAGCTGCACAGCTTTTATCGGCTGGCCAGCTTTCCACCGGAATTCCTTCTGCTTTACCCCTCACTGGAATCCTCCGGGGTGCCCCCGAGCAGAGCGCAGCCAGGGTGAAGCCTTCACTGTGCTGAGTGTTGGATATTGACCCTCAGTTCTGGGCTGTTAACCCTAAAGTCCTGGATACCAGCCAGAATTCTGGGATATTAACCCTAAATTCTGGGATATTAACCCTAAATTCTGGGATATTAACCCTAAATTCATGGATATCATCCTAGGTTCTTGGATATTAACCCTAAATCCTTGATATCACCCCGAAGTCTTGAACATTAACCCTAAATTCTTGGCCAATAACCCTCAATTCTTGGATATTAACCCTAAAGTCCTGGATATTAGCCAAAATTCTTGGATATTAACCCTAAATTCTTGGCTATTAACGCTAAAGTCCTAAACCCTATTAGCCCTAAATTCTTAGATATCACCCTGAATTCTTGGGTATTAACCCTAAATTCATGGATATCACCCTGCATTCTTGGATATTAACCCTAAATCCTTGGATATTAACCCTAAATTCTAAGATACCATCCTGAATTCTTGTCTATTAACCCTAAATTCATGCATATCACCCTGAATTCTTGTCTATTAACCCTAAATTCACGGACACCACCTGCGGGACCAGCTGAGCTCGGCGGGGTCACCCCAAAGTCACCCTGCCAAGTTCACCCGCGCCAAACGAAAGCCAGGGGGGCAGAAGGAGGCAGGAACAAGGGAGATGGCAGGAAAGGCAGGAGCCAAGCCCTGCGGCTGATCCCCCCTCCCCGTGCTGGAAAAGCTCCTGGCAGCTCCCAGCCCGGATCCCTGGGGACGGCTGGCAACAAAGCAGCTTTTAAAAATAACCGCGTGGCAGATATTGCATAGCTGGAGCCTTCCCAAGTCATCCAGCGGGGTCCTGCTGCCAGCTGCAAACCTCAGCAGTGCCTAAAAATGGGAACCCCCCCGCCCCTCGCGGGATTCCAGCTCTGACGCTCTTTTTCCATGGTTTGTTTTCGTTTTCCCACCTGTGGGAACCCACGGCAGCACCCCCGAGCCTCCCCCCTCGCTGGTTCTTTAACGACACTTTATTCTCCTCAAGTGCTGCCTCAGCATTTCTGCCCCGCGGTTTTTTTTTTTTTTTTTTGTTTTTTTTTTTTTCTGTTTTCCCCCTCTTTCCCTCCTTTCCCTGCTGGATGAGTCAAAGCTCCGAGTCAGGACTGGAGAATCCCAGCGTGGTTTGGGTGGGGAGGGATCTGCAGCACCCCCAGTCCCACCCTGTGCCGCGGGCAGGGACACCTTCCACCGGGCCAGGTTCCTCCACACCCCATCCAGCCTGGCCTGGAAAACCTCCAGGGATCCAGGGGCAGCCCCAGCTGCTCTGGGAATTCCATCCCAGCCCCTGCCCACCCTGCCAGGGAACAACTCCTCATTCCCAATGTCCCATCCAGCCCTGCCCTCTGGCAGTGGCAGACATTCCCTGTGTCCTGTCCCTCCATCCTTGTCCCCAGTCCCTCTCCAGCTCTCCTGGAGCCCCTTCAGGCCCTGGAAGGAGCTCTGAGCTCTCCCTGGATCCTTCTCCTCTCCAGGTGAGCACCCCCAGCTCTCCCAGCCTGGCTCCAGCCCCGGAGCAGCTCCGTGGCTCCTCTGGGCTCTCTGCAGCAGCTCCAGGTGCTGCTGCTGTGTCCCCAGGGCTGGGGCAGCCCTGCAGGTGGGCTCTCACCTGGGCTCAGGGGCAGAGGGGCAGAACCCCCCCTCCTTTCCTGCTGGGAAAGGGGCATGGGGGGTTGTGGGACCCCAGTGCAGGTGGCCAGAGCACGTGCAGCCTTTCCCAGCACCTCAGGATTCCCTCCAGGCAGTTCCCCCACGCTGTGTCTGTGCTGGGGTCCCACCAGGTGCACAGGGATTGCTCAGTGCCCCCTCCCCAGCCTGTCCAGCTCCCTCTGGGTGTCCCATCCCATCCCACTCCCTCATATCACCCTGAATTCTTGGGTATTAACCCTAAATTCATGCATATCACCCTGAATTCTTGGGTATTAACCCTAAATTCATGCATATCACCCTGAATTCTTGGGTATTAACCCTAAATTCTAGGATATCACCCTGAATTCTTGGGTATTAACCCTAAATTCATGCATATCACCCTGAATTCTTGGGTATTAACCCTAAATTCTAGGATATCACCCTGAATTCTTGGGTATTAACCCTAAATTCATGCATATCACCCTGAATTCTTGGGTATTAACCCTAAATTCTAGGATATCACCCTGAATTCTTGGGTATTAACCCTAAATTCATGCATATCACCCTGAATTCTTGGGTATTAACCCTAAATTCATGGATATCACCCTGAATTCTTGGGTATTAACCCTAAATTCATGCATATCACCCTGAATTCTTGGGTATTAACCCTAAATTCTAGGATATCACCCTGCATTCTTGGATATTAACCCTAAATTCATGGATATCACCCTGCATTCTTGGATATTAACCCTAAATTCATGGATATCACCCTGCATTCTTGGATATTAACCCTAAATTCTTGGATATTAACCCTAAATTCTAAGATACCATCCTGAATTCTTGGCTATTAACCCTAAATTCATGCATATCACCCTGAATTCTTGTCTATTAACCCTAAATTCACGGACACCACCTGCGGGACCAGCTGAGCTCGGCGGGGTCACCCCAAAGTCACCCTGCCAAGTTCACCCGCGCCAAACGAAAGCCAGGGGGGCAGAAGGAGGCAGGAACAAGGGAGATGGCAGGAAAGGCAGGAGCCAAGCCCTGCGGCTGATCCCCCCTCCCCGTGCTGGAAAATCTCCTGGCAGCTCCCAGCCCNAAATTTAAAAAAAAAAAAATCGCCACTCTGAGCAACCCGAAATAACCTCAGAAATCCGCCGTTTCAGCAGAGCTGGCTGCAATGCATAAGGCGGGATGGGGTGTGTATCATCTTTTTTTTTCTTTTTTTTTTTTTTTTTTTTTTTTTTTTTTTTTTTTTTCCCCCCCCGGTTTTTTTTTTTTTTTTTTTTTTTTTTTTTTTTGCTGCTGTTTTCCCCCTCTTTCCCTCCTTTCCCTGCTGGATGAGTCAAAGCTCCGAGTCAGGACTGGAGAATCCCAGCGTGGTTTGGGTGGGGAGGGATCTGCAGCACCCCCAGTCCCACCCTGTGCCGCGGGCAGGGACACCTTCCACCGGGCCAGGTTCCTCCACACCCCATCCAGCCTGGCCTGGAAAACCTCCAGGGATCCAGGGGCAGCCCCAGCTGCTCTGGGAATTCCATCCCAGCCCCTGCCCACCCTGCCAGGGAACAACTCCTCATTCCTAATGTGGGTGCCCCATTCCATCCCATCCCATCCCACCCCATCCCACCCCGGTCCCTCTGGGTGCCCCATCCCCTCCCTCTCTGAACCCCAAGGCTGCTCCCAAGCAAATCCCCCACTGGAAGCAGCAGCAGAGTCACGAGCAGGGGACAATTCCAGGGTGGCTTCGAGGAATAAGCTATAGGAACAACTCCAAAGTTGCCTCCATGAGCCACAGCTGAGCTCTCCCATCCCAAGGGAAGGGCTGCAGGAGCCCAGAGCTGCTCCAGGGCATTCCCGCAGGGAGCAGAGGTGGGAGAGGTGAGGGGGAGGGTGTGGAAACCACAGCCTGAGCCCAGGAAATGGGACGGACGGACACGGACGGACGGACGTGGTGGGAGCAGCAAACACCTGCTGGTCACAGCTCCCATTCCCGGGCACATGGAGGGTCTGGGAACCCAAACCAGCAGGGAAAAGCCAGAGTGAGCCCAGCACGAGCTGCTGGGGCTCACCCACAGCCCTGCTCACCCCAGCAGAGGCACCAAACCTCCCAGGAAAGCAGAAACCCGCGTTTTCTTCTCCCTTCTGCTCCTAATCCCCAGGGTGGGTGGGAAAAGCAAATGAGGTCATCGAGGCAAGGCTGAGAGAGCCCCGGTGCTCCCACGGGGGAAATTCTGTGCCAGCAGCAGCTCACAAACAGCAGGAGAGCTCTGAGAGGGGCCGGGCAGGGCTGGGACACCTCCAGGGCCACCTGAAGGAGCTGCTTCTCCCCACGCCTTGCCCGAGCTGCTGCTGCCCGAGCTGCCCGTGGCACCCCGTGCCCCACGTCCCCGAGGAGTAAAGGGCCACAAACAGGCAAAGTGGGAAGGGAGATCCCTCCCGGGGGCAGGGCAGGCCCGGCACAGCCCCGTGTGCGAGGACAAGGTGCAGTCCTTGCGTCCACACCACCCCTGCACAACAATGTCAATATATTGCTTTCAGTCTACAGAACCATGGAATGGTTCGGGTTGGAAAGGCCTCTGAGCCCACCGAGTCCATCCTGACCCACCACCAGCCCATGTCCCCATGTCCCCATGTCCCCATGTCCCCAGGCATCACGCCCATGGGGATGGGAAATCTCCCCCCGGGTGGGGACTCTGTTTTCTTTTTCTGGCCGTCTCCGATTACTTTTAGCCCGACCATTCCTTGTCCCACCCTTCTTCCGTGCTGTACTGGCGCCTGGCGGGCTTTGGGCTCGTCCTCCCCCTCCGGGCTGCGGCTGCTCGGGCCGCCGTGGTTAACCGAGGGGACCGCAGGGCGAGGTGACACAGGAAGTGCGCTCCAGGTATGGCACACAACACCTTCTGGCACAGCAGAAGGGAGCAGGAGGTGTTTCCTGGGCTGGGCCACCTCCAGGTCCCGCTGGGTCACCTCCAGGTTGTGCTGGGTCACCTCCAGGTTGTGCTGGGCCACCTCCAGGTCCCGCTGGGCCACCACCAGGTCCTGCTGGGCCACCACCAAGTCCCATTGTGCCACCTCCAGCTCCTGCTGGGCCACCTTCAGGTCCTGCTGGGCCACCTTCAGGTCCCACTGGCCCACCACCAGGTCCCATTGTGCCACCTCCAGGTCCCGCTGGGCCACCACCAGGTCCTGCTGGGCCACCACCACCACACCGAGACACGGCGGGCTCGGCTCCCCTCACCGAGACACCCCGAGCCGGGCATGACCGAGCCCGGCTCCCCGCACCGGGCTCCCCCCGGGGACTCGTTCCCCGCATCGCCCCCCGGCCGCGGCCATCGCCGTGCCCCGGGCACCCTCGGGCGCTGCCCGAGCCCCGCACAGCCCGCGGCCCCGCAGGGCCCGGCGTCCCCATCCTCATCCTCATCCCCCGGCATCCGCATCCCGCCTCCCGGCGCCCCCCTGCCCGGCGTTCCACGGCTCCCACCTGCTCGCGGCGCTTCTGCCAGCGGCCGCAGGGACTCTCCTCCAGCACCTCGCTCTCCTCCTCGCTCTCCTCCTCCTTCTCCTGCGCCAGCCGCGCGTCCGGCTCCGGCACCGCCATCCCCGCCGCGATCCGCGATCCGCGCTCTGCGGGCTGTGCCGGGCTGTGCCGAGCTGTGCCGGGCTGTGCCGGGCTCTAGTCCGACCCGATCCGCTTAGATCCGCTCCGATCCGCTCCGAACCACGTCGAGCCGAGCTGATGCGCGCCGAACCGAGCGGAACCAAGGCGAAGGGAGCGAAACAGAGCCGAGCCGAGCCGAACCGCACCGCACGGCTCCGCACCCCCCCGAGCCCCACGGCGCTCTGCCGGTGCTGCGCGGGGCCGGCCCGGTCTCGTCCCGCCCCGCTCCGGACGTGCGGCCGCGCACGCCCCGCCCCGCCGGGAGGGGCCCCGGCACCCCCCGCACCCCCGGTAGCTCCCGCACCCCCGGCAGCCCCCGCTCCGGGATGCGCCGCCGGGCTCGACCCGCCCCGGGGCCCTCCGGTGCGTGTCCGTGTCCGTGTCCGTGTCCGTGTCCGTGTCCGTGTCCGTGTCCGTGTCCTTCCCCCCGCCCCCCCAGCAGCCGCCGGTTGCCCCCTCCCGGGGCCCCGGGGCTTGTCCCACCCCTCGGAGCCCCTTCCCGGGCCCGTCCCGTGCCGCTGCTGCTGCCCAGCCCAGCCTCCCCCCGGCGCTGCCCCCTCCAGCCCCATCTCGGGGGTCCCACCCTGCCCTGGACGTGCCAGGGCCACCGCGGCATCTTCCCCGGTAGCCCCTGCTCCAGTGCCGGGGGGGGACCCCCTCGCCGGGCCCTGGGCTCCCCGAGAGGTGCGGACCAGCCCCCACCCGGCGCCTAGCAGATGTTTTCATTCCACTGAGAAGTCTGGCTCCTTAGATGCTTTTTATTTTTTTTTCTTTTTCTGGCCGTCTCCGATTACTTTTAGCCCGACCATTCCTTGTCCCACCCTTCTTCCGTGCTGTACTGGCGCCTGGCGGGCTTTGGGCTCGTCCTCCCCCTCCGGGCTGCGGCTGCTCGGGCCGCCGTGGTTAACCGAGGGGACCGCAGGGCGAGGTGACACAGGAAGTGCGCTCCAGGTATGGCACACAACACCTTCTGGCACAGCAGAAGGGAGCAGGAGGTGTTTCCTGGGCTGGGCCACCTCCAGGTCCCGCTGGGTCACCTCCAGGTTGTGCTGGGTTGAGCCCCTTCCCAGCTCCCCCAGACCTTCCCAGCTCCATTCCTGTCTCTGAACACGCTCCAGCTCCTCAATATCCTCCATTGCATCAGGGTCAGGGTCAGGCACCCCGGTGGGGGGAAGGTGACTTCCAGAGAGGGAGAGGCAGCAGGAACGGGGGGGAAGGGGGTGTGTGGGTGTGGAAGCACCTGGCAGCACCGAGGGACACGGGGGCAGAGCAGCTTATCAGCCAGGAGCCGGTTATCAGCCAGGAGCAGGCTATCAAGATCGCAGCAAAGCCCAGGCCGAGCTCAAGGCTGGGGCCGGCCCCCTCAGCAGGGACAGGGGAGATAAGGGGCAGATAAAGGGTTTGGCCTTGGATGGGCCTTTCCCCTCAGTGCCTGGGGCGTGTCTGTGCCCCAGCCCCTGCCTGGGGCCGGGATTCACCCCCCGGCTCTGCTCCCTGCTCCTGGGGGCCCTGGCAGGGACAGGGGGACTCCAGCCCCGTTTTTGGGGAGGCACTCCTGATGCTGCAGCCTGAGCCCGGTCTCTGGAGAGGAGGAACCGCGCTCTCCAGCCCTGGGGATGGCTCCGAGGGCAGCCCCGACACCCCAAGTCCCGGCAAGTCCCCGCTCCCGCCGGAGCTGCGGGGTCACCGTGCTGCCACCCGTGGGGCTGGCACCGGGCACAGCTCCGGGACCCGGAGCGGCAGAGCCCTCCGGGAGCCTCCAGCAGCTCCAGCATCCAGCACGGCCGATCCCACGGGCACCGGAGCCGCGGGACGGGCCCGGGCTGCCCCGGTGCGCTCTCCACACCGGGGCACGGCGAGCCCAGCTCGGGGCACAGGGAGCACCGAGGAGCCCGACTCCTGCCCCAGACACGCCAGAGCAGGGCACGGTGAGACCCCCACCAGCAGCCACGCGATCAGATCGGCTCCCCACGGCCGGCACGGCGAGCCCGGTCCCCGAGCCCACGGTGAGCCCGGTGCCCGAGCACCCGGGCACGGCGAGCCCGGGCCCCGCAGGGGCACAGCCCGCACCGAGACACGGCCCCCACCAGCAGCCACGCGATCAGATCGGCTCCCCACGGCCGGCACGGCGAGCCCGGTCCCCGAGCCCACGGTGAGCCCGGTGCCCGAGCACCCGGGCACGGCGAGCCCGGGCCCCGCAGGGGCACAGCCCGCACCGAGACACGGCGGGCTCGGCTTTCCACACCAGCACAGCCCGCACCGAGACACGGCGGGCTCGGCTTTCCACACCGAGACACGGCGGGCTCGGCTCCCCTCACCGAGACACCCCGAGCCGGGCATGACCGAGCCCGGCTCCCCGCACCGGGCTCCCCCCGGGGACTCGTTCCCCGCATCGCCCCCCGGCCGCGGCCATCGCCGTGCCCCGGGCACCCTCGGGCGCTGCCCGAGCCCCGCACAGCCCGGCGTCCCCGCAGGGCCCGGCGTCCCCATCCTCATCCTCATCCCCCGGCATCCGCATCCCGCCTCCCGGCGCCCCCCTGCCCGGCGTTCCACGGCTCCCACCTGCTCGCGGCGCTTCTGCCAGCGGCCGCAGGGACTCTCCTCCAGCACCTCGCTCTCCTCCTCGCTCTCCTCGCCACCTCCAGGTCCTGCTGGGCCACCTCCAGGTCCTGCTGGGCCACCACCAGGTCCTGCTGGGCCACTTCCAGGTCCCGCTGGGCCACCTCCAGGTCCTGCTGGGCCACCTCCAGGTCCTGCTGGGCCACCACCAGGTCCTGCTGGGCCACTTCCAGGTCCCGCTGGGCCACCTCCAGGTCCTGCTGGGCCACCTCCAGGTCCTGCTGGGCCACCACCAGGTCCTGCTGGGCCACTTCCAGGTCCCGCTGGGCCACCTCCAGGTCCTGCTGGGCCACCTCCAGGTCCTGCTGGGCCACCACCAGGTCCTGCTGGGCCACTTCCAGGTCCCGCTGGGCCACCTCCAGGTCCTGCTGGGCCACCTCCAGGTCCTGCTGGGCCACCACCAGGTCCTGCTGGGCCACTTCCAGGTCCCGCTGGGCCACCTCCAGGTCCTGCTGGGCCACCTCCAGGTCCTGCTGGGCCACCACCAGGTCCTGCTGGGCCACTTCCAGGTCCCGCTGGGCCACCTCCAGGTCCTGCTGGGCCACCTCCAGGTCCTGCTGGGCCACCACCAGGTCCTGCTGGGCCACTTCCAGGTCCCGCTGGGCCACCTCCAGGTCCTGCTGGGCCACCTCCAGGTCCTGCTGGGCCACCACCAGGTCCTGCTGGGCCACTTCCAGGTCCCGCTGGGCCACCTCCAGGTCCTGCTGGGCCACCTCCAGGTCCTGCTGGGCCACCACCAGGTCCTGCTGGGCCACTTCCAGGTCCCGCTGGGCCACCTCCAGGTCCTGCTGGGCCACCTCCAGGTCCTGCTGGGCCACCACCAGGTCCTGCTGGGCCACTTCCAGGTCCCGCTGGGCCACCTCCAGGTCCTGCTGGGCCACCTCCAGGTCCTGCTGGGCCACCACCAGGTCCTGCTGGGCCACTTCCAGGTCCCGCTGGGCCACCTCCAGGTCCTGCTGGGCCACCTCCAGGTCCTGCTGGGCCACCACCAGGTCCTGCTGGGCCACTTCCAGGTCCCGCTGGGCCACCTTCAGGTCCTGCTGGGCCACCTCCAGGTCCCATTGTGCCACCACCAGGTCCTGCTGGGCAGGTCCAGCTGGGCTACCTCCAGGTCCCATTGTGCCACCACCAGGTTCCACTAGGCCACCACCAGGTCCCATTGTGCCACCTCCAGGTCCCGCTGGGCCACCTCCAGATCCTGCTGGGCCACCACCAGGTCCCATTGTGCCACTTCCAGCTCCTGCTGGGCCACCTCCAGGTTGTGCTGGGCCACCTCCAGGTCCCATTGTGCCACCACCAGGTTCCACTAGGCCACCACCAGGTCCCATTGTGCCACCTCCAGGTCCTGCTGGGCCACCACCAGGTCCCACTGGACCACCTTCAGGTCCCATTGTGCCACCTCCAGCTCCTGCTGGGCCACCTTCAGGTCCTGCTGGGCTACCTCCAGGTCCAGCTGGGCTACCTCCAGGTCCCATTGTGCCACCACCAGGTCCCATTGTGCCACTTCCAGGTTCTGCTGGGCCACCTCCAGATCCTGCTGGGTCACCTTCAGGTCCTGCTGGGTCACCTCCAGATCCTGCTGGGTCACCTCCAGGTCCTGCTGGGTCACCTTCAGATCCTGCTGGGTCACCTCCAGGTCCTGCTGGGCCAGCACCTGGGCTGCTCTGACTGTCCCCAGGGTGAATGGTGCTGCCAGCTGCAGCCCCGTGTCTGAGCCCACCTGGGTGAGTCCCTGCTGTCACTGTGACCCCGAGCTGGCCCTGGCCAAGGCCCCCCGTGACCCCCCCTGGGCCACCCAGCCCCCGTTTCAGCTCGGTGCCAGCTGCCACCACGGTGGGTGACCTTGTCCCGTGCGTGCCAGGCAGGGCTGGAAGGGAAGTCAAGCCCTGGCTTTTATCACAGCGGAGTCTGGGAATAAGTTCAAGGACAAGGGATAGAAATGTTGCCACCAAACACAAACCGTGTGCCACACCCAGGCACCTTCCCCATCTCCACAGCCCCTGCAGCCCTCCCGTGGCCCCCTCCCAGCCCGGGCTGCCTCCAGCTCCCCGTGACACCCCCGTGGCCCCCTCCCACCTCCAGCTCCCGGTGACACCCATCTCCTCCTGGCTGTGGAACTGCCTTTCGTCACCTCCAGCACCCCCAAAAGGGATGAACCGTGGCTGGGCAGAGTTTTGTGATGCCGCTGGAGTTTCTGGGTGGTTGGGCTCCAAAGCCGGCTCTGGTGGCAGGCACAGGGAGGGGTGGCAGAGGTGTGGACGGGCGGAACCAGTTCCTCAGCTGGGAGAGCTCCTGGGCTGGGGCCGTGCAGGGCTGGGGCACGGGACAGGCTCCCCACACCTCTCCTGCCTTGCCCAGCTCCCTCCTCGATCCCTGGGGAGCGCTCAGCAGAGCTCACTTGTGCTGCCTGCTCCTTCCAGGTGTGCCACGGCACACGGGGAGGCAGCCGGGAGCCCCGCACGGAGGACGGGAATCTTTGCCTGTTCCCTGGGGCGAGTGCTCGGTGTGATAACGCGGCGGAATTCGTTGCCACGGGGCGTCTGCAGCGGGCCCCGGGTTGATTTTAAAGGGATTTTAAAAAGCCATTAGGCAAATTTGTGGGAGAGAAATTGATTGAGGGCTATTAACCGGAGAGGCAGATGCAGTCTCTGGCTCCAGAGGCTCCTGTGGATTGCCAGGAGCTGCAGCTGATGGAGCACAGCCTGGCCCCTGCTCAAGCCCTCCATTGTGCTGCTCCTCTTGGGATCCACCGGGGAAATTGGGGTGCAGGGACACACCTGGGCTCAGGTCTGGGCTGGGCAGCTGCTTCCAGCTCGGTGGAGTGCTGGGGAAGATGAAACAGGAAAGCCTTATAAATACAATTGCCTGGCAAAAGATTTTGAGAATATGGGAACTATAAGCGAGATTGAAATGAAAGCAAGCTTTGAGGTACCTTGGTTACTGAACAACTGGAAAACAAAGGCATGGCTGCTGAAGGTAATCCCCTTTTGGTGGAACAACCCCCTCTGCCTGCAGTCGGGTCCAAGGGTCAGAGCAGACCCTGCTGGCTGGGCAGAAGGGCCCAAAGAGAAGTTTTTAGGGTTTAAAGTGTAACACGGTATGGTAATGTGATGATTCTTACAGGCTGTATGTAAATGCTGTAGGATTTGTGTCTTGCACTAGATTGGCCAGTGAGAATTAGAATATTCAGCACAGAGGAAGATTTCTGGTATCGTAAAGGGAACTTCGTCCTCTCTGTTATTCTTTCATGCTCTCTCTCTCTTACTCTTTCACACTCTCTCTTTTACTCTTTCAAGCTCTCTTTTTCTCTTTCATGCTCTCTTTTACTCTTTTATGCTCTCTCTTTTACTGTTTCATGTTCTCTCTTTTACTCTTTCATGCTCTCTCTTATTTTTCGTGCTCTCTCTTTTACTCTTAAATGCTCTCTCTCTTTTACTCTTTCATGCTATTTTTTCGTGCTCTCTCTCTTTTACTCTTCCGTGCTCTCTTTGCCACCTCCAGCTCCTGCTGGGCCACCTCCAGGTCCCATTGTGCCACCACCAGGTTCCACTAGGCCACCACCAGGTCCCATTGTGCCACCTCCAGGTCCTGCTGGGCCACCACCAGGTCCCACTGGACCACCTTCAGGTCCCATTGTGCCACCTCCAGCTCCTGCTGGGCCACCTTCAGGTCCTGCTGGGCTACCTCCAGGTCCAGCTGGGCTACCTCCAGGTCCCATTGTGCCACCACCAGGTCCCATTGTGCCACTTCCAGGTTCTGCTGGGCCACCTCCAGATCCTGCTGGGTCACCTTCAGGTCCTGCTGGGTCACCTCCAGATCCTGCTGGGTCACCTCCAGGTCCTGCTGGGTCACCTTCAGATCCTGCTGGGTCACCTCCAGGTCCTGCTGGGTCACCTTCAGATCCTGCTGGGTCACCTCCAGGTCCTGCTGGGTCACCTCCAGATCCTGCTGGGTCACCTCCAGGTCCTGCTGGGTCACCTTCAGATCCTGCTGGGTCACCTCCAGGTCCTGCTGGGCCAGCACCTGGGCTGCTCTGACTGTCCCCAGGGTGAATGGTGCTGCCAGCTGCAGCCCCGTGTCTGAGCCCACCTGGGTGAGTCCCTGCTGTCACTGTGACCCCGAGCTGGCCCTGGCCAAGGCCCCCCGTGACCCCCCCTGGGCCACCCAGCCCCCGTTTCAGCTCGGTGCCAGCTGCCACCACGGTGGGTGACCTTGTCCCGTGCGTGCCAGGCAGGGCTGGAAGGGAAGTCAAGCCCTGGCTTTTATCACAGCGTGGAGTCTGGGAATAAGTTCAAGGACAAGGGATAGAAATGTTGCCACCAAACACAAACCGTGTGCCACACCCAGGCACCTTCCCCATCTCCACAGCCCCTGCAGCCCTCCCGTGGCCCCCTCCCACCCTGGGCTGCCTCCAGCTCCCCGTGACACCCCCGTGGCCCCCTCCCACCTCCAGCTCCCTGTGACACCCCCGTGGCCCCCTCCCACCTCCAGCTCCCCGTGACACTCCTGTGACCCCCTCCCAGCCCGGGCTGCCTCCAGCTCCCGGTGACACCCCCGTGGCCCCCTCCCACCTCCAGCTCCCCGTGACACCCCCGTGGCCCCCTCCCACCCTGGGCTGCCTCCAGCTCCCCGTGACACCCCCGTGGCCCCCTCCCACCTCCAGCTCCCGGTGACACCCATCTCCTCCTGGCTGTGGAACTGCCTTTCGTCACCTCCAGCACCCCCAAAAGGGATGAACCGTGGCTGGGCAGAGTTTTGTGATGCCGCTGGAGTTTCTGGGTGGTTGGGCTCCAAAGCCGGCTCTGGTGGCAGGCACAGGGAGGGGTGGCAGAGGTGTGGACGGGCGGAACCAGTTCCTCAGCTGGGAGAGCTCCTGGGCTGGGGCCGTGCAGGGCTGGGGCACGGGACAGGCTCCCCACACCTCTCCTGCCTTGCCCAGCTCCCTCCTCGATCCCTGGGGAGCGCTCAGCAGAGCTCACCTGTGCTGCCTGCTCCTTCCAGGTGTGCCACGGCACACGGGGAGGCAGCCGGGAGCCCCGCACGGAGGACGGGAATCTTTGCCTGTTCCCTGGGGCGAGTGCTCGGTGTGATAACGCGGCGGAATTCGTTGCCACGGGGCGTCTGCAGCGGGCCCCGGGTTGATTTTAAAGGGATTTTAAAAAGCCATTAGGCAAATTTGTGGCAGAGAAATTGATTGAGGGCTATTAACCGGAGAGGCAGATGCAGTCTCTGGCTCCAGAGGCTCCTGTGGATTGCCAGGAGCTGCAGCTGACGGAGCACAGCCTGGCCCCTGCTCAAGCCCTCCATTGTGCTGCTCCTCTTGGGATCCACCGGGGAAATTGGGGTGCAGGGACACACCTGGGCTCAGGTCTGGGCTGGGCAGCTGCTTCCAGCTCGGTGGAGTGCTGGGGAAGATGAAACAGGAAAGCCTTATAAATACAATTGCCTGGCAAAAGATTTTGAGAATATGGGAACTATAAGCGAGATTGAAATGAAAGCAAGCTTTGAGGTACCTTGGTTACTGAACAACTGGAAAACAAAGGCATGGCTGCTGAAGGTAATCCCCTTTTGGTGGAACAATCCCCTCTGCCTGCAGGCAGGTCCAAGGGTCAGAGCAGACCCTGCTGGCTGGGCAGAAGGGCCCAAAGAGAAGTTTTTAGGGTTTAAAGTGTAACACGGTATGGTAATGTGATGATTCTTACAGGCTGTATGTAAATGCTGTAGGATTTGTGTCTTGCACTAGATTGGCCAGTGAGAATTAGAATATTCAGCACAGAGGAAGATTTCTGGTATCGTAAAGGGAACTTCGTCCTCTCTGTTATTCTTTCATGCTCTCTCTCTCTTACTCTTTCACACTCTCTCTTTTACTCTTTCAAGCTCTCTTTTACTCTTTCATGCTCTTTCTTTTACTCTTTCAAGCTCTCTCTCTTTTACTCTTTTATGCTCTCTCTTTTACTGTTTCATGTTCTCTCTTTTACTCTTTCATGCTCTCTCTTATTTTTCGTGCTCTCTCTTTTACTCTTAAATGCTCTCTCTCTTTTACTCTTTCATGCTATTTTTTCGTGCTCTCTCTCTTTTACTCTTCCGTGCTCTCTTTTATTCTTTCATGCTCTCTCTCTTTTATCTTTCATGCTCTCTCTCTTTTATTTTTTTCGTGCTCTCTCTCTTTTACTCTTTCAAGCTCTCTCTTACTCTTTTGTGCTCTCTCTCTTACTCTTTCAAGCTCTCTTTTACTCTTTTGTCCTCTCTCTCCTCCTCTTTACCACGCTCTTGCCTTCTTTCTCTTCGCCACTCTCTTTAAAACCACAGATTCCAGCCCTGCCTCCTCTCCATCCATCCCGACCATCCCACCCCGTCACCCCTGCAGGGAAGGCTTTGGTCTTCACGCGTTGTCACCTGAAATAAATGGGCAGGAGATATTTCTCCTTTTTAATGCCTTTATTGAAGAGATTCAGCTCAGGTGGGGAGAAATCGACGGGTCGCGCCCACGCCGCAGTCGGAGGAGATGTTGTTTTTAGGGGTTTTCCTGGAAAACAGCAAAATTTGGTGCAATGCATTTCTCATCTGCATACGAGGTCTGAGGCCACTCCCGTTCTCCTGGTACCTGCATGGTCCCGATGTCCCCCCCTGGCAAGCACCAGGAGGACAATGGCTAAATCACCAACCATTAACAGGCAATTGAAGAAGAACTCTTAACAATGCAGCTAACTCAACAGCAACTGGTCCCACCGGTTTTAACTCTGCAACCTTAAAAAAAAATAGATAACTTTTTATTCATAACATCACCCACAGTGGGGACACGTCCAGGGCTGGAGGTTCCCTGGCCTGGCCCAGCAGCTCCTGCAGGAGTCCCTAAGGTCCTTTGGGGCACGTAAATCCCACCCAGCTGCCTGGGGCTCCTGGTCCGAGCTTGGTCTCTTGGGGTGCAGCACTCCCGCTGTGGGGACCCTCAGCTTCTTTGGTCGGGGGTCCCCACAGCAGTGACGGTCTGCTGCGCTCCCACTGCCCACGCCCCTGCCCAGACAGCGTCACCTCCTCATCCTCAGCGCTGGGAGCGGCAGGGACGGTCGGGACAGAGGGAGACGGGAGATCTCTGCAGCCAGGTCTGGGATTTGTGGTTTATTGCAGAGGGCCTGGGTGCAGGGCCCTGCTTGGGGCTGCCAGCCGCAGCTCAGGGCCGGCCCCAAAGAGAGGGAAGGAGAGTGGTAGAGAGAGAGAGCGAGAGAGGAGGAAGAGTAAAGAGAATGAATGCAAGAGCGTGGTAAAGAGAGAATGAATCAATGGTTCCTGTTACGATACCACAAATCCTCTGTGCTGAATATTCTAATTCTCACTAGCCAATCTAGTGCAAGACACAAACCCTACAGCATTTACATACAGCCTGTAAGAATCATCACATTACCATACCGTGTTACATTTTAAACCCTAAAAATGACTCTTTGGACCCCTTCTGCCCAGCCAGCAGGGTCTGCTCTGACCCTTGGACCTGCCTGCAGGCAGAGGGGATTGTTCCACCAAAAGGGGATTACCTTCAGCAGCCATGCCTTTGTTTTCCAGTTGTTCAGTAACTAAGCTATCTCAAAGCTTGCTTTCATTTCAATTCTCGCTTATAGTTTCCATATTTTCAAAATCTTTTGCCAGGCAATCGTATTTATAAGGCTTTCCTGTTTCATCTTCCCCAACACTCAGTGTCCCATCCATGGATTTTTTTTGCTGGAGGATACAGAGCAGTCTCTGCCCTGCTGTTCCTTTCCAGGCAGGAGTCACACTGTCCTTCCCCCTCTGCTTGTCCCAAATCACCAAAAACAGATTTGGCTCCATCCTGGTGGCCTCTCTCGGGTTTTCTCTGGTTGAGATGATCCCGAGGTATGTTGAAAGTCTCTTTTTCCCAACCCAGCCGTCGAAGAAGGAGACTAGAGGTCTTCGGCTCGCGTTCTCAAGACCGTTTATTATTTTTTATCTAAAACATTTTCTGTCTGGCCTGCCGAGGTCTGTTCAGCAGGTCAGCTCAAGGCACTCTCTCCGCCTCCCGGCCTGGCGCTATCTTTTATACTAAAAACTACCTACACCATGTTTGCAGTTATGTTCCAACACCTATCACCTGTGTTAGACAGTGACTTTCTGCACTAAACCAATCTGTGAGTGCCAACACCGTCCTGAACATGGATGCCAGGGAGAAGAAAGAAGAAGGACAGGGCATGCCCAGAAGAAAGAAGAAAGACAGGGCATGCCCAGAAGAAAGAAGAAGGACAGGGCACGCCCAAATCCCTCCATCTTGGAACCCCTGACCGCCGTGTACAGAATTCCAAACCCTGCTGTACAAGGTTCAAAACCCCCCTGTACAGTGCTCCAAAGTTTTTTTCCTTCACTCTGTGATTACTACTACTACGCTCTCTAAAGTTTTGTGACCTCTAATTCTTCATACAAAGGTGGCAACTTGTTCCACGGGTCGAACTCAAAGCCGCAGGGGTCTTTGGCTGCACCCCCAGGGCAGTAACCCCGGTGCTGGCCCTGCTGAGGCACCGCCAGCCCTGGGCCGGGTTTGTTCCTGAAAGAAGGACACTGAAGGGCTGGAGCACATCCAGAGGCAGGAATGGAGCTGGGGAGGGCCTGGAGCCCCCGGCGAGGCTGAGGGGGCTGGGAAAGGGGCTCACCCTGCAGAAGAGGAGGCTTGGAGGGGGGAGATGCCTTCTCAGCCCCAGAGCTCCCTGCCGGGAGGGGACAGCCAGGGCGGTCCTGGGAACAGGGACAGCAGGAGGGAAACGGCCTCAGGCCGTGCCAGGGGAGGGTGAGGTGGAACATTAGGAAAATTCCTTCTTGGAAAGGGCTGTGCAGGCCTGGCACAGCTGCCCAGGGAGGGGGGCAGGCTCCATTCCTGGAGGGATTTGAGAGCCGTGTGCGGATGTGGCACTTGGGGACGTGGGCAGCGGTGGCCTGGGGAGCTTGGCTTGATGGGCTCGGGGGTCTTCCCGTGGTTCTGGTGCCCAGGAGCCGGCTGCATTTCCTCCAGCAGCCCCTCCGAGGCCATTGGCATTCCCGATTTCCATCGGGAATCCCCAGCTGCGGGGGCCTTTTGTGCCAGGCTCTGTCACTGTGTCCCTTCCCTGTGCCAGCCCCTCTCAGGCTGTCCCCTGCCCAGTGTCACCAGTCAGGGAGCCTGGGAAGGTCCAGCCCTGCTCCAGCAGGGAATGCTGCTGCCAGGGGAGCTCAGCTGGCTCTGCTGCCACCAGCCCGTCCTGTCCCCAGCGTGGAAAACGCCAGACACTTGTTTTTAGAATTTTAAAAGTTTAATAGCAATAAAATGGTTATAAAGACAGTAATATAATTAGAGAAATAAAAATTTGGGCAACTGAGATTAGGACAATGTGAGACAATAAAAACAAAGAGTTATGGACAGTCTGGGTACCTCTTTCTGGGCAAAATAAGCCCGAAAAAGGACACACATTAACAGAGGATTAACCCTTAAAAGCAACAGCCTGTTGCATATTCATGCACCTCATACATGATGCATGAATTCCATTCAAACAAAGGATTCTGGCTGGTCAGTGTCAGCTTCTTCCTCTGAATCCTGACGGTGTCTGCAGGGCTGAGCGAGGCAGGAAGAAGTTCATTTTTTCTGATAAGGGGGCAATAAATTCTTTTTCTCTGAAAGTTTCAGGTGTCCTGTGGCTGCTATCTGGTGCGAGTCCTCTCTTAAAAAAAGTATCTTACATAGCACAGTTTCTATTTTAGCATTATGTTATAACCTAAAACTATATTTAACACACTAAAGAAAATTAATACAGCCTAACTTTCTAACATAACACATGTAATATTTTAATATTTGCGAAAAGCCAATCATATAATACTCATTTTTCACACCCAGCTGCGTCCTTCCCTGAGCACAGGAGCAGGCCCCAGCTCCTGGCTGAGGGGCTGGGGGTCTCAGCAGTGATTACGGGGCTAAAGCTGCAGGGTTTGGTTTCCATCCAGGGCTGGGGCGCGTGGGAGGCCTGGCGGGCAGGATTTGGGATTTGCTGCCGGGGAGAGTTCTGTCTGCACGCGGGAGTCGCACTTGTTTTTAGAATTTTAAAAGTCCCTGTCACCTCTGTCACCCTGTCACTCCTGTCACCCTGTCACCTCTGTCACCCTATCACCGTGTCACCCTGTCCCCCTGTCACTGCTCGGAGGTGGAGCCGGGGCTCCTGCCACCCTGTCACCTCTGTCACCCTGTCACTCCTGTCACCCTGTCACCTCTGTCACCCTATCACCGTGTCACCCTGTCCCCCTGTCACTGCTCGGAGGTGGAGCCGGGGCTCCTGCCACCCTGTCACCTCTGTCACCCTGTCACTCCTGTCACCCTGTCACCTCTGTCACCCTATCACCGTGTCACCCTGTCCCCCTGTCACTGCTCGGAGGTGGAGCCGGGGCTCCTGCCACCCTGTCACCTCTGTCACCCTGTCACTCCTGTCACCCTGTCACCTCTGTCACCCTATCACCGTGTCACCCTGTCCCCCTGTCACTGCTCGGAGGTGGAGCCGGGGCTCCTGCCACCCTGTCACCTCTGTCACCCTGTCACTCCTGTCACCCTGTCACCTCTGTCACCCTATCACCGTGTCACCCTGTCCCCCTGTCACTGCTCGGAGGTGGAGCCGGGGCTCCTGCCACCCTGTCACCTCTGTCACCCTGTCACTCCTGTCACCCTGTCACCTCTGTCACCCTATCACCGTGTCACCCTGTCCCCCTGTCACTGCTCGGAGGTGGAGCCGGGGCTCCTGCCACCCTGTCACCTCTGTCACCCTGTCACTCCTGTCACCCTGTCACCTCTGTCACCCTATCACCGTGTCACCCTGTCCCCCTGTCACTGCTCGGAGGTGGAGCCGGGGCTCCTGCCACCCTGTCACCTCTGTCACCCTGTCACTCCTGTCACCCTGTCACCTCTGTCACCTTGTCACCCCTGTCCTCCTGTCCCCCCCGTCACCCCTCGCAGTCCCGGCTGTGAGCTGGCAGAACCCGTGGGCACTCCCGAGCCCCTCTCAGGTCACTTTGTTTTATCCCTTCTGGCACCTCTGCAGGCCCTGGGTTATGGGAACAGCCGGGCACAGTGGGACCATCGCTGCAGGAGCACCAGGAGCCCCCAGCCCTGCCCTGCTGGGACCACCACTCGGGGAGCACCAGGAGCCCCCAGCCCTGCCCCGGTGGGACCATCGCTGCAGGAGCACCAGGAGCCCCCAGCCCTGCCCTGCTGGGACCACCACTCGGGGAGCACCAGGAGCCCCCAGCCCTGCCCGGCAAGGTGGGACCACCACTCGAGGAACAGCAGGAGCCCCTAGCCCTGCCCTGCTGGGACTACCACTCAGGGAGCACCAGGAGCCCCCAGCCCTGCCCCAAACAGCCCTGCCCTGGTGGGACCACCACTCGGGAGCACCAGGAGCCCCCACCCTGTCCTGGTCGGACCACCACTCCGGGAGCACCAGGAGCCCCCAGCCCTGCCCCGGTGGGACCACCACTCGGGGAACAGCAGGAGCCCCCAGCCCTGCCCCGCTGGGACCATCACTCCGGGAGGAGCAAGAACCCCCACCCTGCCCTGGTGGGACCACCACTCCGGGAGCACCAGCAGCCCCCAGCCCTGCCCTGGTGGGACCACCACTCGGGAGCACCAGGACCCCCACCCTGCCCCGAGCTGGCTCCGCGGCGCCGGGCGGTGCCGGGGCTGGGGGAGCTCGCTGCCTCGCTGCCTCCCTTCCCCTGCGGCTGCCGGGAGGCCCCTCTCGCCTCCTTCCTATTTTTACCCGCGTTTGATGGATGGGGCCGGGCTGTGATGAAGTCATGTGCTGCCGCACAGCTCGCTCTGTGTCGGGGTGGAAGGTTTGGGTGCCAAACCGGCTCCGCGGATCTGGCAAGCCTCTCCCCGCCGCTCCATCTGTCTGAGCACGTTTGTCCGGGCGCTCGCAGGGCTGCGGGATCCGTTCGTGCCGGGCTGTGACCTGCCCTGCCCCGCAGCTCCTCACCTGCCGCCCAGAGTGCACGGGCCGGGGGGCACGGCGTCCTTCCTCCTCATCCTCCCCGGGTGGGAGAGGTTCTGTCACGGATTGTCCCCTCCTCACCTCCCCAGAGCTGCCCATCGCACCCCCCAGGTCCCCTCGGTGTCCCCTCGGTGTGGGGAGAGGGACAAGGCCAGCTCTGCCCGGGTCGGGGGTCCTGGGGCACGGGGGGGTCACAGAGGGCCGGGGCTGGAGGGGCCAGCAGGGATTTCCCAGTGAAACCAGCCTGGCTGGGTTTTGGGGCAGAGGGGCTGGATTTCGGAGCAGGCTGGTTGGATTTTGGAGCAGAGTAATTTTGGAGAAGACTGGCTGCGTTTTGGATGGAGCTGGTTGGGGTTTGGAGCAGAGGGACTGGATTTTGGAGGAGAGGGATTGGATTTTGGGCATAGCTGGCTGGATTTTGGAGCAGGCTGGCTGGATTTTGGGCACAGCTGGCTGGATTTTGGAGCAGGCTGGCTGGATTTTGGGCAGAGCTGGCTGGGTTTTGGGCACAGCTGATAGAATGTGGAGCAGGCTGGTTGGGTTTTGGATCAGGCTGGCTGGATTTTGAGCACAGCTGGCTGGATTTGTTTGGAATTTGGAGCAGGCTGGCTGGATTTTGGGCACAGCTGGCTGGGTTTTGTTTGGAATTTGGAGCAGGCTGGATTTTGGGCACAGCTGGCTGGATTTTGGGCACAGCTGGCTGGAATTTGGGCACAGCTGGCTGGATTTGTTTGGAATTTGGAGCAGGCTGGCTGGATTTTGGGCACAGCTGGCTGGATTTTGGGCACAGCTGGCTGGATTTTGGGCACAGCTGGCTGGATTTTGGGCACAGCTGGCTGGATTTTGGGCACAGCTGGCTGGATTTTGGGCACAGCTGGCTGGAATTTGGGCACAGCTGGCTGGATTTGTTTGGAATTTGGAGCAGGCTGGCTGGATTTTGAGCACAGTTGGCTGGATTTATTTGGAATTTGGAGCAGGCTGGCTGGAATTCGGGCACAG
>NW_024526723.1:0-698 GCF_017590135.1 Pyrgilauda ruficollis | reverse complement strand
TGGGATGGGATGGGATGGGATGGGATGGATGGGATTGATGGGATGGGATGGGATGGGATGGGATGGGATGGGCAGCTCTGGGGAGGTGAGGAGGGGACAATCCGTGCCAGAACCTCTCCCAGCCAGGGAGGATGAGCAGCAAGGACGCCGTGCCCCCCGGCCCGAGCACTCTGGGCTGCAGGACCCTCTCTTGGCTGTCACACAGGACGAGTCTGGGCTGTCACATCTCAGCTGGGGAATTCCTGTCCCAGCAACCTTTAACACCTTCCTGAGCTTGAAGACGAAGACGTGGAACCAGTTCTGTGGAAAACCGGACAAAGGTTCACCACAGCCTGGTGTGGTTTGCTGCTTTTTATCTTCCAGGCCGAACCTTTCACGGAGAGAGATATAACAGGTGTCAGGTGTGGCCTCTGGAGCTGGGAAAAGGTGCTGGACACGCCCAGGGCTCCATTGCTGAGCCCTCTCTTTGTGCTGCTGGGACAAACCAGCACAATTTGCACTCCCCAGGAGCCCCCAGCAGCAGCAAAGCCAAAAAGGAAACTTCGGTGTCCCCTGGGAGAGCCGGGCTGGAAGGGGAGCTCTAAGGGAGAATGTGGGCTCTCAGAGCCAAATATTATATTAATTATGTATTATATTATATTTTATTTTATTATATTAATTATATTATATTTCATTATATTATATTGTATTATATGATA
>NW_024526722.1:0-1087 GCF_017590135.1 Pyrgilauda ruficollis | reverse complement strand
TTTTTATGTTATTGCTTCCTATTATCACTTGGATAGGTTTGATAATTTTTGGAGTAGCTCCCGTGGGGTCATAAAGCACGTGCGATAGAGGGTGTATGTGTGTGTATACCAAACATAAATACAAGTGTACAGAGAGTGTCTGGCCATAAAAGAAGTAGAATGCTTGCAGGCATGCTGACACATGCCAGGGCAGAAGAAAGAGAGCCCTGTAATAAAATCTCATTGAGGATGCAGAGAGAATGTTTCAGCATTAGGCATTCTCCTCATGTTTCACATAAATGCATCCTCCTCTCATGAGGGGATGAACAGTGCATTTGCACCGGCTCATTCAAATTGAACGTTGGTAGAAGAAGAGTCTTGAGCAAACACTGAAGAGTCTGGCATTTTTTAAAGACAGGGGAAAGGTTAAGCTGACTGCTGTTTAAACTGCTGTTTATTGGATATTTATTTGCTGACCGTGTTTATTGAAGGTGGTGTTGAAAAGATCATTGGCAAGATCTTGGATGGCTGCGTAGCACAGGTCAGAATTCTATTAAACTAATGCAATTTTTACAATGAAGTTTAGATCTTCATAGGTGACTTTGTAAGTTCTTTTATATCTGAGGGTGGTTAGATTGTATTATTCTGTAAGATAAAAGAGGCTAGGATGTGCCTTCTCTGTATCATTTCCTTTCTCTCTCTCACAGCACTGCAGCTTTAAGTTTGCTTAGGGCTGTAGTAAATGAGGAACCTCCCCTAGATCCAGCATTTACAGACCAGAACATTTATTAAGAATAATTAGATTTCAATATGAATGTTTTGTTTTTATTATTTTTGTTTGCTGTTTCAAAAATAACAGAGCTCATTGAACTTGCTAATTTTCTCCTTAATGCACCGAGGGGCTGCATGGGGGAGAGTCACAGTCACTCTTTTGGGTGAAGCACAGGGTCATCTTGCAGTGCCTTAGGCATATTTAAAAGCATCACTTGTTAATTTTTAGAAAAAAAAGGTAAGTCTGTATATCGACACTAGATCTGGTCTTGCATTGTACTCACAGTGAAGAGATTTAGAAGAACCAAGGAATTTTTGAGGTATTCTAATTTTACAC
>NW_024526721.1:0-1088 GCF_017590135.1 Pyrgilauda ruficollis | reverse complement strand
AAAAAAAAAAAAAGAAAAGAGCCTTAGGGATTTCTGACCCTAGAGTGCCTTTTCTACCTGACGCTGTGACCTTTTGCTGGAGTTATTTCAGAGTAGCTCTCATTAGAAAAGTTCTACTGATTGCAAAAATTATTTCACATGTCTCCAGACTAAAGGTGGCAGGAGCAATGTCATATATCACTGATATCCTCCTGATGTCCCCATTTCCACTCATGAAGGCAAGGACTAAAGGACAGTTCAACATCTTCCAGCAAGGAAGAGGTGGAACAAGATCAGACCAATGCACATCTGGAAAGGTTGCCATGTCACTGGGGTTGGGCACAATATGGTGACTCCAGAAGGTATTTAGAGTGCTGCACTTTCTAAGCATTGCAGGGACTGTCAAAACCTGAGACAAAGCCTTCAGCATGAATGGAATCATTTCCTTGAAAGCTAGACCTTGCTCTCTAAGGTTTTAACTCCACATAGTAGCCAAGCACCAACTTTAGTTGGAAACTGGACTTCTAATGTAAATGGCAGCTGCTAAGTTTCCACTTAGGTTTTTTCCCCCCTTGGGAATAGCTGGAGTTCCCTGCACTGGATGTAATGCCTTAGGAACTAGAGAGGAACCCTGGCAGCAGTGCACAGCAAACACCTGAAATAAGGCCAGCTCATTTGATGACAGCAGCAGAGGAAGTGTCAAGGGAGTCTTTGCAAGGTTATATGCACATGAGTTGGTAGGGAGTACAGCAATTGTTAACAACTGATTAAGTCATTACTCTGGTAATGGCCAATTTGGAGCCATGCTTCAGAAGCCAGATATTGTGTGGGAGGTATTTTAACTTACCCTGCACATTACTGCATCAGTTGGGTTATGCATTCTCTATGTGTACACACACACATACAGTCTCTCAATTTTCTGTAATGATTTCCTGATGTTCAGTGCATGCTCAGTGACAGGAAAGGAAAAAATGTCACAACAAGGCCATTCAGCAGCTGCAAAACTGCCTGCATCCAAGAGAAAACACTTTTTCACCTAGAGATGAAAAAATTGAGGGTGATATTTTTCCTGCAAAACAGGTTGTCCTGTAAAAAAAAAAAAAAAAAAA
>NW_024526720.1:0-1088 GCF_017590135.1 Pyrgilauda ruficollis | reverse complement strand
CCTGTGCTCTGGGATGGCCCTGCTGGAATAAGGAGGTGGGCCCAGATCATCCAGTGTGGTGTCTTCCAACCTCACCCATTCTGGTTTTCAGTGATTCTGTGACACTGAAGACAAGCATTGCTATTCTGAGAGGCAGCTACTGAACACCCAGTTCTGTCACCTTGTTTAATTAAACAGAAACCACTGGTTACCATTTTGATCTCACATCCCAAGAGCCACAGGACAAGACCTTAGAGTGATATTTGCATATTAATTTCTGCACTGAGACCAGGTGGTTTATTTACTGTCTCTGAAGACATTCAGCCCAAAAGATTCATTCTTAGCAACCTTGAATTATCTGGGAGGCATTTTTGGCCAGAAAGTATCTCAGGGGCAATAGGCATTAACAATATCTTGAGGACAATGAAATATCCACTGTTAGATCTCTTAGACTTCTTTCTTCCTGACATTTCTATGTGTATGAAGGAGAATGTAAAGGGCTTTATACTCTCATCTGTGTCAACCTTACACAATCAGGTGAACCCCTTCTCCTACAAAGTCCCTGCCTTGTTCCTCTAGCTCGTTCTTGTGATGTTCTGCACTGCATGACCAGCATAAAGATGCACTAGGGTACTGTTTCTGTATATAAGCTGTCTTATTCCTTCCTAATGAAAAGTTTGATATAAAACAAGGTATAAGGCAGACAAGTAAGATGATTTGTAGAAATTGCAGCAGTGCCTAAGATGGCAGTGGTCTCCACACACACATTTCTATGGTTACAGACTGATAAAAAAATGACTAAAATTCATCAAGTGCTTCTATAAATCTCTTTACTGAAACAGCAGTGCAGGAGCCTCCCAGGAACTGTAACACTACAGATGAAAAAGCTTAATCTTTCCCCACACTAGCCTGCAGCTAGACCACCACAGTAGGTGGTGCTGTGAGAAGAGTCGATTGGCATTCAGGTCTCTACAGGGGGAATAAGTAACAAAAAATTACCATCCTTCACTTCCCTGCCCCCACCAACATCTCAAAAGTAGTTTTTAGAGCTGCTGAAATGTTCAAAATAAGAAAAGTATTATTTCTCCTCTCTTCTCCTCTCCTCTCCT
>NW_024526719.1:0-1088 GCF_017590135.1 Pyrgilauda ruficollis | reverse complement strand
TTTGCCACTGATTTCAGCAGAGGCAGGATTTCATGCAGTGAGTTACTTGTAATTTAGATTAGTCTTGCAACTTGCTCAGAAGCTGATTCAAAATACAGTGAAGCCAAAGGGAGCTGTGTTTAATCAAGTTTAATCCAATTAGTTAATTGAACTTAATAGTATTTAAAAATGTTAATCAAAGCTAAGCAGATTTCCAGGGTTTTTCTAGGGGGCAAAACCTGTTTCATTCTAAATATTATGCAAAGATTGATTAGTTTATGAGATACCTTTAGCTTTTTAATATAGAAGTTTGTGGCAAGGGACTAGGTTTGGGTTTTTTAAAAAGTGCTTTTATTTTTCCATGAATAAAAGGAGAAAAAGCCCAACAACCCTAATTATTAAGTCATAGAAACTTTGTTGGGTTAAATGGGTAGGATTTCCAAGGCTTTTGTCTTCCCATATTGATTAAAGCAGCTGAACCAGAAACAGCTTGAAATAATCTTACAAGATATTTGCCCTTTAATAGAGTAGGATGTCCCTTTCAGGTCTAATATCTATTTTATTAAAGTTCAGCAGTAATTAACTAGGCAGGCAATCTAGTTTTCAGTTCTGAACTTACGTATTGTATTGCTTTAACTTCTGTATTGTATTCCTGTGCAAAGCAAGCTTTCATTCTTTTTTTTTGGAGACATTGTAAATTAAACCATTTGCCTAATCATGTCAGAAAGCAGACTATTCTAAAGGTTTTCGAAAAAGAAAAAGGTGTTTTCTTTAATTATGTTATAGAAATATGGCATAAGGTAAAATTAAATGCAACTCATTTAAAACCACCTGATACTAAAATACTCTCAACTAAAAAAATAATTTAAAAAAAAGGATGGGATTCTGTGCTCCACAGAGAAGGCTCTGACTGGACAACATGACTTCACTCCTATGAACAATTTAGTGAGGGTATTTAAGAGAAAACATCTCAGTATCACCATGAGTGTAGAGAAAGAACAGAACACTCCCCAATCAGCAATACCCTTCTGCCTGTTTGCTTCTTCCTGCGCATGCCCAGAATCTGATTTTGCCATTATTACTTCAGGACAGGGAACTTCAAAGCACAA
>NW_024526718.1:0-1078 GCF_017590135.1 Pyrgilauda ruficollis | reverse complement strand
TGTGAAATCAAGCACAGTCCTGTGACCCTTAATTCTGCTTCTGCCTTCCAGGTTGTCAGAAATACGCCTTAAAAATTCCCCCATGCTGGTCAGGACTGTGGTTTTATGGTTTTGGGGTGGGTTTATGTGTGATATTGAGCACACAGGAGCTTAGGTGCAAGAAAAAATGAGGTTTATTGTTTAGAGAGGGTTTTGTAATTGAGTGTGCCTGGTTTTGCTTTTTTACAATGTCCAGAGAAGCCTTGGAGAGTGCTGGTATCAGGAATTCTTTCCAGTTTTGGGCTTCCTTAGTTACCCAAGCCAGAAGTGCTGGGATTTGGTAATTAAAAATGAAATCTAAATTTTAAGTCAGTGCTTTTTCCTCAATGTTTTAACTTCCATCCATTTGATCAAGAGATTGCAAAGAGAATTTTGTTCCAAGTTCCCTTCTCTTTGTGTTCAGCTGTTCAATCCTTAGCTAATGTGATTTTTCACTCACCTCCCAGCTATCATCACTTTCAAGAATTTGATGCAGGAATTGATGTTTGATAGGGAGACAGGACCTGTGTATTTCACTAAAATGTGTTTGTGTTGAAAAAGGCAAAAAAGGAGAATGTTGGCTTTGGCTCTTGCTGGAGGATCTGAATTTTAGGTGATTTGTTATAACACCACACTAGTCCTTTTTGTAGGAAGTTTTTGCTGTTTGGAAAATGGATTTTTGATAAATAGTTCTTCAGGCTGACTGAACACGTGGTGTTGAGGGTGAAATTTTAAAGAAAAGGTGGCTTTGTGTTTCTTCTTACAACGATGGCTGATGCACTTTAACAGAGAGGAAAGGACACCAAAACACCCCTATTTTCAGTTCAAGATGACACAATGAGAAAAGAATGGAACTTTTATTTAAAGACAGCTGTTCTGTTCTAAATAAAAGTGGCCTGAAATCACTCGACCTCTCCAGTGTTCCTGGAAAGGGCAGGGCCGGCGCTCCCTGGGGCTGTGCCCGGCCGGGGGCCACGCGAGGGTCCCTGCCCGAGGCTGTCACCGGTCCCTGCCCTGAGGTGGTTCCTAAACCTGGGGGGTTTTGGGGTTTTTTGGGGTT
>NW_024526717.1:0-1088 GCF_017590135.1 Pyrgilauda ruficollis | reverse complement strand
AAATCAGGAAAAATTTGGGGGAAAATTTGAGGAATTTTGGGATTCTTGAGAAATTTGGGATTTTGGGAATTTTGGGATTTAGGAGTTTTTTTTGGATTTGGGATTTTCGGGGATTTGGAATTTTTGGTATTTTGGGACTGGGATTTTTAGGAATTTGGGAATTTTGGGGGATTTTTGGATTTGGGATTTTTGAGGCTTCTTTGGGGGATTTGGAATTTGGGGCTTTTGGGATTTTGGGAGTGGAATTTTGGAAATTTGGGATTTTTGGAATTTGGGGATTTGGGGAATTTGGCATTTTGGGATTTTTTGGAATTTAGAGTTTGGGATTTTTGGGAATTTGGGATTTTGGGAATTTGGGATTTCAGATTTTTGTGATATTTGGCATTTGGGATTTCAGATTTTTGGTTTTTTTGGGATTTTTGGGAATTTGGGATTTCAGGGAATCTGGGGATTTTGTGAATTTGAGATTTGGGATTTTGGGGAATTCAGGATTTTGGGAATTTGGGGAATTTCAGATTTGGAATTTTGGGGAATTTGGGATTTTTGTGATATTTGACATTTGGGATTTCAGGTTTTTGGGATTTTTGGGAATCTGGCGTTTGGGATTTTGGGCATTCGGGATTTTGGGAATTTGGGATTTTTGGGCATTCAGGATTTTGGGAATTTGGGATTTTGGGAATTCGGGATTTTGGGCACTCAGCATTTTGGGCACTCGGGATTTTGGCAATCCGGGATTTTGGGCATTCGGGATTTTGGGAATTTGGGATTTTTGGGAATTCAGGATTTTGGGCACTCGGGATTTTTGGCAATCCGGGATTTTGGGAGTTCGGAATTTTGGGTATTCAGGATTTTTGGGCATTGGGGATTTTGGGAATTCGCAATTTTTGGGCATTCGGGATTTTGGGAATTCGGGATTTTTGGGCATTCAGGATTTTTGGGCATTCGGCATTTTGGGCATTCGGGATTTTGGGCATTCAGCATTTTGGGAATTTGGGATTTTGGGCCCTCAGGATTTTGGGATTTTGGGATTTTTGGGCATTCGGGATTTTTGGGCACTCGGGATTTTGGGCATTTGGGATTTTTGGGCA
>NW_024526716.1:0-1072 GCF_017590135.1 Pyrgilauda ruficollis | reverse complement strand
TTTTTTTAGTGTAATTAAATGGGAGCAAATCCCCAGTGCGGGCAGGGAGAGCTCTCTGATCCCAGCCACCAACACTCATCCTCATTCCCAGACCCCTGGCCATGCCCAAAAGTGGGAAGGAAAAGGCAGGAATGAGCCCTGCTTGTGATTGCTGTGGTGCTGATACCCAGGTGATTGTCAAGAGCAACCCCACAGAATGATTGTGTTTGTAATATTTCCTGGATGGTCAGAAGGATTTGCTCTGCCAGAGGAATCCTGCAAGCAAAAAGCAACCCCTGCCTAAGGACAATAAGCTCCTTGAGTAAGAGACACCTCCTTGCCATGACATCCGTGCAAATTCTCTTATATAGGTGACACATTTCTTCTATTTTTATCAAAAACAACTTGTAAAATAGAAATATGCACCATAATTTACATTCTTTCAGCAAAAAAACAAAACAAAAAAAACAAAAATAACCCAACTTCTGACAACTAAGCTAAATCCCTGCAATGGGAAGTACATATATAAATATATATTCACACACACACCAGCAATATTTTTAGCTATGATTTCCTACTCATGTGGCAACATGACCAGTGTTCTGAAGAAGCTGAGCCAAGTGAAAACACAACCTGCAGAACAGGTCACGTTTAAATATTCTGCTATTGAAGAATATTAAAAACTACAGATTAAGTAGGAGTGTTGTAACACTTAACATTAATTAAGGCTTGTAAATCATTCTGAAATACTTGGATAAAAGATGGCATAAAAGGTGTTGCCATATGTCTTGATGCTTCTAGATGTGCACAAGCCCTGACATCTTATTTTGCGTTTGGGATGTTTCAAATCATAAAAAAAATTATGGTCACTGGATGATTTTAATGTCGGGAAGTGTTGGGACACGACAGAGACACACCAAGGGTGCCTGATTAAGAACTCAAGCAGACATCTCAATGTAAAAAAAACTGAAATAGATCCATTTTTTGGATCCTGGTGGGTCACTAGGTCTAGTTACTGATCTGTGAGTTAGAGCTTGGCAGTGTTGCTAAGCCTTGATTTGGCTGCATATTCATATATGTGAAATACAGATAA
>NW_024526715.1:0-1089 GCF_017590135.1 Pyrgilauda ruficollis | reverse complement strand
GAAAAAATTGGATTTTTGGGGGGAAAATGGGAAAAATGGGATTTTTGGGGGGAAATTGGGGGATGAAAATTGGGGGGAAGTTGGGTTTGGGGGAAAAATAGGAAAAGGTAGTGAAAAAAATGGGGAAAATGGTGAAAAAATGGGAAAATAATTGAGGGATTTTTGGGGATAAAGAAATAGGAGAATTGGAGTTTCGGGAGGAAAAATTGAGATTTTTTTGGGGGGGGAAATGGGATTTTAGGGAGAAAAATAGGATTTTGAGAAAAAATTTGGAACATTTTGGATTTTGGGGGGAAAAAGTGGGGAAAAAATTGTGTTTTCAGGAAAAAAAAAGGGGGGGAAAATTGGATTTTGGGCAACAAATTGGGGGGGAAATGGGATTTTGGGAATTTTGGAATTTGGAAAATGGGATTTGGGGTGGGATTGGGGGGTAAAATTCCCAAAATTTTGGGTTCTAGGGGACGTTCAGCCTGGGCCTCAGGGGTGACGCTCTGGGAGCTGCTGAAACCCCAAATTTTGACTTCCCAACTTCCCAAAAGCTCTCAAAAATTCCCAAAAAATTCCCAAAAATTCCCAAAATTTGGGATTCCAGGGGATGTTCAGCCTGACCAGCGATGCCTGGGCCTTGAGGGTGACGCTCTGGGAGCTGCTGAAACCCCAAATTTTGACTTTCTGACTTCCCAAAAACTCCCAAAAACTCCCCAGAATTAAAAAAAAAACTTCCAAAAATTCCCAAAATTCCCCAAAATTTTGGATTCCAGGGGACGTTCAGCCCGGCCAGCGATGCCTGGGCCTTGAGGGTGACGCTCTGGGAGCTGCTGAAACCCCAAATTTTGACTTTCTGACTTCCCAAAAACTCCCAAAAACTCCCCAGAATTAAAAAAAAAACTTCCAAAAATTCCCAAAATTCCCAAAATTTTGGATTCCAGGGCACATTCAGCCCGGCCAGCGACGCCTGGGCCTTGGGGGTGACGCTCTGGCAGCTGCTGAAACCCCAAATTTTGACTTTCTGACTTCCTGAAAACTCCCAAAAATTCCCAGAAATTCACTAAAAATTCTCATAAAATCCCCAAAAAATTCCCAAAATTC
>NW_024526714.1:0-1089 GCF_017590135.1 Pyrgilauda ruficollis | reverse complement strand
TTAGAATGCCCAGGTGTAGAGGACGTTGCTTTTCAAGTTGACATATATCCAGACATAAGTTACTACTGAAATGATGCTGCACTGGGCCTGAACTTAAACTTGCTAAAACTAAGGCGCGGTTTGGTCCTGTTTCCCAGAATAGGTTCCTGGCATTTGGTTTTTAAAAGGAGCAGAACATCTCCCTCTGCAGTTTTATGCAACAGCTCTCTGTATTTTATCAAGTGGAAGATTGCCAAGGCAAGGGGGTTCTGTTTTTAAATGGCAGCCCAAAGCAGTTTGATTTGCCTTCAGAGGCTTTTAGTTTATTCTTCTCTATATTTTGTGAATAGTTCTGTGAAATACATCTGGATTTTTTTAAAAAATTGGCTGTTTTGACTCAATTAGATCTTTATCTCAAAATCCCTTGGCCTTCACAGTTATGTACTTGAGGCAGTTCTGCACTCTTCTTGGAAATGAGTGTGGAGAAACAGCAGCCCGTGTTGTGTGCTGTGACTTCTCTGCTGTGTAACAGATGGGGAAGGTACAGGACAAACAGGCAGGTGTTGGTGTGGAGATGAACGCAGCAGCAGGGCCAGAGCCTTTAACAGGGCTGAGCTGTGTCAAGCTGTACATTGGTGAGCACACATTTTCTACACCATGATCACAACTCTGCTGAGGTGCTACGTGTTAGTGCACGTGGCCCAAAGAAAAACAAGTGGTTCCAAGAGAACACCCAGCTGCATCTTTTTGATGTTGCTGTTGGAAAAGAGGGAAAGACCTGTGGGTCTGCGTTTGGTTAGTTTGGGGTTTTTGATTGAAAATTGTTTTGCGTCTATGGCTGAGCAGCTGCTGCTGCTTCACAAGGGCTGGAAGCAGCACAGTGGTGGAAATCAGGAGAACACAGCAATAGCTTTAGGCTGTTACATATGTAAGGCAAAGGATGAAAATAACTTTTGGGTGCCTCATGCACGAGTGGCAAGAGATAATAAAGGTTAGGTATGGAGAACTTCACTTTTGTCATTGCATTCCTAGGATTGGGACTTAAGAAGTTCGAATTAAAATACGGAGAGAGATTAAGGGTTCGTGGGGTTGGGTGAGGTTTCCCCCCCC
>NW_024526713.1:0-1089 GCF_017590135.1 Pyrgilauda ruficollis | reverse complement strand
CCCAGGCAAAGTTGTCACACGCATTTTTCCATCAAAATGTGCCTGCCTTTATCAGAATGTTCAAGCTTTCAAAAGATCAAGCAAAAGCTATTGTTGCCACATCCCCGAACTGTCAAAATTACCAGATACCGTCTATGGGGATGGGAGTCAATCCCCAAGGTTTGAACAGATGCCAGCTGTGGCAGACAGATGTAACCCACTTTGCACCTTTAGGAAGGTCAAAATATGTGCATGTATCGGTCGATACATTTTCAGGAGCAGTATTTGCATCAGCACATCCAGGAGAAACTGCGCAGCACACCATAAAACATTTTCTCCTTGCCTTTGCTACCCTGGGAGTACCAAAGGAGATCAAAACAGACAATGGACCTGCCTGTACCTCTCATAAGTTAGAAGAGTTCTACAGTGAGTGGGGAATAGAACACAAGACAGGCGTACCTTCAAACCCCACAGGGCAATCCATTGTAGAAAGGACACATCAAACCCTCAAAAGAGTCCTCAATCAGCAACAGAGAGAAACAAAAATCATTTCTCCATTCGAAAGACTTTGCAAGACTCTCTACGTTATCAGCTTCCTGGACTGTACAACATCAGAGCCTGATACACCAATACCTCGCCACTTTGCAAATACCACTCAAGCAAAGCTCACTGAGAAACCACCTGTGCTAGTAAAGGACCCAGAAACACATCAAATTTCTGGACCTTTCCAGCTGATTACCTGGGGAAGAGGGTATGCATGTGTTCTACTACCATCTGGTCCAAGATGGTACCCAGGGAAAAACATAAAACCATACCTAGGCACTGCAAATACCACTTCCACAGTGACAAGAATCCTCCTGAGTCAAACACCAGACCTCCTCAAAACCAGACCAGTTCTGCCTGGAGACGAAGACGTCGCCGAACGTCCACATGCGGAGGAGACGACCGTCCCATCACATGTCAGCAGACAAAACAGAAAGCTGAACAACATTCTGTGGCATCAAGCCGTAGGCCAGACATAGCCTGAAAACAAAACTGTTCTCTGAATTATAGGTTATTACCCTTTTTACCCTAAAAAAAACCCCCTATTATCCCCTTTCTCAACTCTTG
>NW_024526712.1:85002-89027 GCF_017590135.1 Pyrgilauda ruficollis | reverse complement strand
CCTCAGGTAGGAATCTGGTCTGGGCCATCACCCTGGTCCTGGGTGCAGCTGGAGTTCTCTTCGGATGCAAACGTGGCGGCGCCCAGCTGCTGTGGTTTCGTGATTCCATCCTGCTTAGGGTTTTTTTCTCCATCCTGAGGAAAAGGAATTCTTACCCGCTGTTATAAATGAAAAATTGCGAGTGAGCCAATTTTTAATAAAAAGATGAAAGATAAGCTGTCTGGTCACTGTCAACTTCTTCCTCTGAATCCTCATGCCGTCTTCCTGTCTGAGCGAGGTGGGAAGAAGTTCATTTTCTGCTGATAAGGGAGCAATAAATTCCCTTTCTCTGAAAGATTTAGATGTCCTGTGGCTGCTACCTCGGTGTGAGTCCTTTCTTAAAGAAATATCTTACATAGCATAGTTTCTATTTTAACATTATGTTATAACCTAAAACTATATTTAACACACTACTTAAGAAAATTATTACAGCATAACTTTCTAACATAACACATACAATATTCATTTAATACTTGCAAAAAGCCAATCACAAAATACACATTTTTCACAAGGACACTACGTCTGGTGTGGGTGGCACTTCCTGTAAGATAAAAATAAACAGCAACCCGAAGAGCGATAAAAGTCCCGTTTGTCTCTCATTCTGGCACAGAGCTTTCTCCAGGGATCTCCCACATGGGGGCCCCAAGGTGTGTTTATCACACACAAAGATAAGAATTGTTTCTCATCCTTTTCTCTGATCTTCTCACAGGCTTTCCTCAGAAAGGCCTGGTGTCGTGGTTTGGAAATTCAGGTGTGTGCTGAGGAAGGCAGGAGCCTCCCCTGAAATGGAAAATGTAAACCCCCCCACTCTGAATTGTTATAAATTTTAAATTAAGGGGCTCTCAGGCGAAAAATATGGGAGCAGGGAATAGCAGTTATTTTATAGGGAAGAAAATAAAAAGATAAAATAAACAGTGCAGTAAACTAAAACAGCGCTGACAGAGTCAGAACACAACCGAGATGCCTTCCCCAGGGATGTTCCTGCGCTTGGGGAGGGTTTTCCTGCCGTGGTTGATTTGGAAAACCTCCAGGGGAGGAGCTCAGGTGCTGACGGCGCTCCCGGCTCCCTTCCAGCTGTGCCGGGGATGCCTCCGGCTTTGGCTTTTGTATTTTTCTGATTCTATTCTTCTTTGGTGTGTGAGTCTGGGCTTCATATTATGGGATGGTGAGCTCTCTGCACAGAGCAGGGAGACAGAGCAATTCCTTCTCTTGCTGGGGACCAAGGACAAATGATCCAAATCTCGGGATCTGAGCACCAACACCATGGGAATTAAGAGAGAAAAGCAAGCAGGGTGAGACTTACTGGGCTAAATGTGTAATTGGACAATTAACTCCAATATGCTAAAGGAACAAAACTCGTAAAAGTGTGAGACCCCGTGAGCTGTTGTCCATTTTTGTGGCCATTTTGGGCTGTGCTGCCCAAGGTGGACCCACTGAGGCCGCTTAATAAATCATAATAAATACTTTTTATTCTTTAGCTGTGTCCGGTCTGCGTTCTAGGCCAGCCTTCCCGAGGCATCACCGGCAGCACAGGGCCCTGAGCCCCCGAGGCTGCTGAGGGTGTTTTCCTGAGGAGGGGGAGGCACAGAGCCCGAGGAAATATCTGTGCACAGGCAGAGCTCGGCAGAGCTCTGCTGAATCCCCCTCGGGGTGTGCCAGAGTGAAACCAGACTGGACCCCTGTGAACAGGAGCTGGGCGATTTTAAAACCCTGTGATTGGTTGGATTGCTTAAAACAAAGCGATTGTTTTAGTTACTTAAACCAAATTAAATTTAATTTAAGCGCAAAGGAAGGAGGTGACAAGGTCATTGTCATTGTCTAGGAAAATATAGAACTAAATATTGCTCAAGAAAATATATAAAGAGGAAAAGAAAGAAAGAAAGAAAGAAAGAAAGAAAGAAAGAAAGAAAGAAAGAAAGAAAGAAAGAAAGAAAGAAAGAAAGAAAGAAAGAAAGGAAAGAAAGAAAGAAAGAAAGAAAGAAAGAAAGAAAGAAAGAAAGGAAGGAAGAAAGAAAGAAAGAAAGAAAGAAAGAAAGGAAAGAAAGAAAGAAAGAAAGAAAGAAAGAAAGAAAGAAAGAAAGAAAGAAAGAAAGAAAGAAAGAAAGAAGAGAGAGAAAGAAAGGAGAGAAAGAGAGAAAAGAAAGTAAGAGAGAGAAAGATGAGAGAAAGAAAGAAGAAGAAAAACAGAAAGGAAGAAAGAAAGAAAGAAAAAAGAAAAAGAGAAAGAGAAAAACACAGGAAGGAAGGAAGGAAGGAAGGAAGGAAGGAAGGAAGGAAGGAAGGAAGGAAGGGGAAGAAAAATAAAGAGAGAATGAAAGAAAGAAAAAAGAAGAAATAAAGAGGAAAAAGAGAAAGAGAGAAAGAAAAGCAGAGAAGGAAAGAATAAAAGACAGAAAAGAGAGAGAAAAAGAAAGAAAAACAGAGAAAGAAAGAGAGAAAGAGGAAAGAAAGAGAAAGATAGAAAATGACAATAAAAGAGAAAGAAAAACAAAGAAAGAAAGCGAGAAAGAAAGCAAGAAAGTGAGAAAGACAGAGAAAATAGAAAGAAGGAAAGAAGGAAAGAAGGAAAGAAGGAAAGAAAGAAAGAAAGAAAGAAAGAAAGAAAGAAAGCAAGCAGGAGAGAGGGAGAGAAAGAAAATAGAAAATCGAAACAAAGAAACAAAGAAACAAAGAAAGAAATTTAACAGAGAAGGAAAGAGAAAGAAAGAAAGAAAGAAAGAAAGAAAGAAAGAAAGAAAGAAAGAAAGAAAGAAAGAAAGAAAGAAAGAAAGAAAGAAAGAAAGAAAGAAAGAAAGAAAGAAAGAAAGAAAGAAAGAAAGAAAGAAAGAAAGAAAGAAAGAAAGAAAGAAAGAAAGAAAGAAAGAAAGAAAGAAAGAAAGAAAGAAAGAAAGAAAGAAAGAAAGAAAGAAAGAAAGAAAGAAAGAAAGAAAGAAAGAAAGAAAGAAAGAAAGAAAGAAAGAAAGAAAGAAAGAAAGAAAGAAAGAAAGAAAGAAAGAAAGAAAGAAAGAAAGAAAAAAAGACTCTCCTCAAAAACAGTTGGGGTAGGAGGGGGATAACAGGACAGCCAGGCTGGTCAGCCAGGTGCTAAGGGCCTTTATTCACTGGCAACATTGCCAAGTAATGTTTAACAGATGGGTCTTCTTCAAATTTCCAGTATCTTTTCCTGACCCCAGCACCCATTACTCTGGGGCACTTCTTTTTGACCAAGACTTCTGACAAAAATGACACAAATTTTCCTGTAGGGAGTGTCTGTATTGACAACCCAATCCTTTGGAAAATTCCTAAAACAGCCACAAATGCTATAAAAATGTATTCACATGATTCAGCTTATGCTTTCACTCAAATTTATCCCCTTGATGGCTCTAACAAACTGCAGGTCTCTCTCCAAAACCCCTCTCTAAATTTGTTTAAAAATCCTTCAGCCAAACTCTATGATTAGTTTTCATCCCTTAACCTTTCTAGTTACTCAAGGCATGAATATGGAATGAATTTATGGCATTCCTATCCCTTAATGAAATGCAAAGATCCTGCATGAAAAAGCACGCACATAGATTCTGGAGTGAGACATGCACACGCAGTACTTGTGTGTGAGTGACATACATAGCCAAGTAAGAAAATCCTGTCATCTGTAATTCACACCCAAGACTCCAGGTATCAAAAAACTGCACTCAAAGCAGCTGGTGGTCTTGTATTACCGTGCTGGCTGCAGCAAGCTCTTCACATCTCATTAACGGCGTAATGAAGGCTCAATCAGGGATACAGCTTATCAAGACTGCGAAGCACAGGCACACAGAGGCCAGAGGAGAAAGATCAGCTTGTACCAAGGTTTTTACTGTTTAGATCTTGGAATTAGGAAAGAGCTAGTCCTGCCACAGAAAATATTTTCCAGCGAGCAAACGGCACACGGAGACAAAGATCAAACCCTCAAAGTGCTTGGAAGGCTCTGCACAAGGAAGGTGGCACCAAGCAGGTCATGCACAGGGCTC
>NW_024526712.1:1919-84981 GCF_017590135.1 Pyrgilauda ruficollis | reverse complement strand
GCAGGTTGGTTCATAAACAAAGAAACAAAGAAACAAAGAAAGAAATTTAACAGAGAAGGAAAGAGAAAGAAAGAAAGAAAGAAAGAAAGAAAGAAAGAAAGAAAGAAAGAAAGAAAGAAAGAAAGAAAGAAAGAAAGAAAGCAAGCAGGAGAGAGGGAGAGGAAGAAAATAGAAAATCGAAACAAAGAAACAAAGAAACAAAGAAAGAAATTTAACAGAGAAGGAAAGAGAAAGAAAGAAAGAAAGAAAGAAAGAAAGAAAGAAAGAAAGAAAGAAAGAAAGAAAGAAAGAAAGAAAGAAAGAAAGAAAGAAAAAGAAATAGAATGAAATGGAAAGAAATTGAAAGAAAAATAGATAATGGTGGTCTGGACCCGAGTGGAACGGGGCAGGGCACAGAGGGGTCCCCAGACCCCCGAGCTTCCCCCGGCCTCAGCTGGGAACGGGCGTGTGGAAAACGCCAATCACTTGTTTTTGGAGTTTTGAAAGTTTGATAGTAATAAAATGGTTGTAAAGACAGTAATATAATTAGAGAAATAAAAATTTGGATAATTGAGATTAGGACAATGCAAGATGATAAAAACAAAGAGTTACAGACGGTCTGGGTACCCCTTTCTGGGCAAGACAAGCCCAAAAAATTAACATTAACAGAGGATTAACCCTTAAAAGCAACAGCCTGTTGCATGTTCATACATCTCATGCATTATGCATAATTTCTATTCAAACAAAGAATTCTGGCTGGTCACTATCAGCTTCTTCCTCTGAATCCTGATGGTGTCTGCAGGGCTGGGCAAGGCAGGAAGAAGTTCGTTTCTTCTGATAAAGGAGCAATAAATTCTTTTTCTCTGAAAGATTCAGGTCTCCTGTGGCTGCTATCTCAGTGCAAGTACCTCATTCCTCCCTTTAAAAAAAAAAAAATCCCACATACATAGTTTCTATTTTAACTACAAAAGTTACATTTTAACCACAAAACTACCGTTACCATGCTATTAAAATGTTAATACAGCACTAGTAATCAATACAAGATAATACACACAGTAATTATCTGTGTAGAGCCATATAATACGCATTTTTCAGAGGGGGCACACCCAGAGCTCTCCTTGGGCACTGCAGGACGCGCAGACCTGACTGCAGCTGGTTGTGCCCAGCTGCCCAAAGATGCGCTGCCCTTCTCCGAGGCTCGGGTGCCCTCCGTGCCACCCCCCATTCCTGGCACACCCGCAGCAGGCGCTTGGTGCTGCCGGAACGCCCTGCTGAGAGCAGACAGGGCACGGCTTGCCCCAGGGATCTTCACCTCCCGGCTGTCTCTGCGGTCAAGAGCACCCCGAGATGCCTTAGAAAGTCTCTTTATCCCAGCCGGGCGATAAAGAGCTGGAATTCTTCAGCTCTGGTTCAAAGGCTCTTTATTGTCTCTTGTCTACAGCATTCTTTTTCTGACCCGCAGAGATCTGCCCAGCAGGTTGGTTCATGGTATTCTGACCGCCCCAGTATAAAATGTTATTTTATACTAAGAACTACATGTACTTTATTTACAATAATTTTCCCGTACCTATCACCTATGTTAGACAGTCTGTTTCTACTCTAAACCAACCCAAAAGTGCCAACAGCACACAGAAGATGGAGGCTAGGAAGAAGAAAGAAGAAGGACAAGGCAATGCCCCAATCCCTCCGTCTTGCCTCCTAAACCCCTGCACTAAAAATCACCAAAATTCTACTTTTCACCCAGTGATAAATTAATTATCATTCTCTTTTGTGACTTGTAACTCTTCATACAAGGTTGGTAATTTGCTCCACGGGGCTGGAGCCATGCGGGGCACCCGGGGGATGTCCTGGGTTCCAACATTCACCTTTTTGCCTCCTGCTCAGCCCACGGGGCCACCAACACCTTCAGGAGGTCACTCATGGCCACTGCGGCCACAGCAGATGCGGGCAGTGGCCTCTGGGGACCTGCAGACCCCTGCCAGCTCGTGGTGCTTGGCCAAGCAGTCCCAAAATGTGCCCACGAGGGCTGCGCACAGAGCACAGGCAGATGTGCCTCTGCCAGGAGCTCAGGAGTCACGGAATCATGGGATGGATTGGGTGGGAAGGGAATTTAAAGATCATTCCGACCTCCAGTGCCGTGGGCAGGGACACCTTCCACTGTCCCAGGCTGCTCCAAGCCCTGTCCAGCCTGGCCTTGTTCACTTCCAGGGATCCAGGGGCAGCCACAGCTGCTCTGGGCACCCTTGTGCCAGGGCCTGCCCACCCTGCCAGGCAGGAATCTCTTCCCAGTTCCCAGGAATGCAGGAGGTGCTCTGGAACGTGGGGTTGGCTGTGCTGTGGAGAGCTGGGGCACAGGGTATTCCATGTTCACCCCGGCCAAGAGGGAGCCAGGGCTTCCCCAGCAGGTCAGCTTTGGGCTGCAGGGAGGGGCAGAGCTGAGCCCCTTCCCGTGCCTCAGCACAGCCTTCGGTTCTCGTGTTTTCCACTTTCAGCTTGGCCAGCAGCTGATCCTCAAACACCCCTGGGGGCTGGACCAGGTACGGCGGGGTTGTGAAATCCCAGACTCACAGAATCCCCCAGGGCGGGCCAGGCTGGAGGGAGCCATCGTGGGGGTCCTCAGGAAGGGTCACCACAGCCCACGTGGCACGGGATTGTGTCCACAGGGCTCTGGAATATCTGTGGGGAGGGACACCCCACACCCTCCCTGGTTTATGTTCCCTGCACAGGAAAAACGCTCTGCCTCAGGTTCAGGTGGAGCTGGCTGGGCATCAGTTCCTGCCCATTGCCTCGTGTCCTGGTGGCTGCCACCACGGAGCAGAGCCTGGTTTGAGAGCTCCCTTCGGTGCACAGGTCCCCTCTGGGCTGTCTCTGCTCCGGGCAGAGCTCCAGCCCCTCCTGTCCCCAGCCCCGCTGCTGCCTGTGTGTCCAGAGATGGGAACGGAGCTGGGAAAGGGGCTGGAGAGGCTGAGGGGGCTGGGAAGGGGCTCAGCCTGGAGGAAAGGAGGCTCTGGAGAACCAGGAGTGCTGAGGGAGCTGGGAAGGGGCTCAGCCTGGAGAAAAGGAGGCTCAGGGGGGACCTTGTGGCTCTGCACAGCTCCTGCCAGGAGGGGACAGCCAGGAGGTCGGGCTGTGCCCCCAGGGACAGGACAAGGGGAAATGGCCTCAGGCTGGGCCAGGCGAGGTTTAGTAGGGATATTGTGAAAATTCCTCCTGGAAAGGGCTGTGCAGCTGCCCAGGGAAGGGACGGAGTCCCCACCCCTGGAAGACTTCAATAAATGTGTGGTTGTCACATCTGGGGACCCGGGTAAGAAGTGGCCCTCTGGATTCTTGTTTTGTGGGCTCCCACCCCTGAAAGATGGGAAACGGTGGTGATACCTTTTCTCTCCATTACCTTCTCTCTTTTCTCTCTTTCTCTCTCTCTTTTCTTTCTCTTTTTCTTTCATTCATTCTTTTTTTTTATCTCTTTCTCTCTTTCTTTTCCTTCCTGTGGGGGCGCAGCTGGATTCCATGGTCTCACAGAGCCCTCCCAACCCAAACGATTCCGCGGGGAGGGAGGTGCCACTGTGGCACATAGGACGAGCCCCAGGGCTCCATAGGCAGGCAGGGCTGCATTAATTAATGCATTAAATTTAATTAATTTAACCTGGAGGCTTCATCTCAGCGCTGCCTGCTCCGGGGGCTGCCAGAGCCCGGGGTGGCTCGTGCCCTGCCCTTGGGAGTGTCCCAAACCGTGTCCCAGTGCAGCAGCCGTGGGGACACCGCGCTGGCACCGCGCTGGCGCCGGCACTGCGGGATGGCACAGACACAGCCCAGGGACCCCGCAGCCCCCGCTGCCTCTGTGGAAGGGAGAATTGGATTTCCAGGATGAGAAAACGCCTGGGAGACGTTATTGTGGATTTCCAGTAGCTAAAGGGGGCTATAAAAAGCTGAAGGACTTGGGATAAAGGCCTGGAGTGACAGGACAAGGGGGAATTGTGGATATTCTCAGTTCAGTCGAAGAAAGAACAGAAACAATTTCTCCCAGGCTGAGCCTGGGAATCTCAGACAAAAGAATTCAAGCAATTATTATCTGTCTTTCTGTAACCATTGTTTATGGTTATGGTTCTCTGCAGCGTGTTATTCGTAGTCACCAATAAGGTGAGATATTTTCTACTTTGAGACCAATCTGGCCCCACTTAGCGAGTGAGACTATAAAACTCACTGCTTCTTGCTAATAAAGATTCTTCTTGAGCCTTCTGATCTACCTGGAGACTGGGGTCTTTCTTTCCATCCCTGACTCCACGGCATCAGGGAATCTTCAAGCTGGAAGAACGTAGGTGTAGGTGAGATATTAGGGGGAATTGTTTCCTGTGAGGGTGCCCAGAGCAGCTGTGGCTGCCCCTGGATCCCTGGAAGTGTCCAAAGCCAGGCTGGATGGGGCTTGGAGCAACCTGGGACAGTGGAAGGTGTTCCTGCCATGGCAGGGGGTGGGACAAGAAGCCCCCTTCCCACCCAAGCCATTCCCTGGTTCTGTGACTTCTCTCCCATGAATTTGTGCCCTCCTTTTCCGAGCCCCTGCAATGCTCTGGGCCCCACAGCTCCTCTATGCTTGTTCCCAGGTATCAGCTGTACAAGCTTGTGGCCAAAATCCATTTTCCAGGACATTACCGGGTTAATTAAGGCAAACACCCCAAGGCATCGCATTTAAGGAGGGTGAATTTCCTTCCATTAAACAGCAGTAGAATTATTCACCCCTGAACTGCACGGAAGAGTGGCTCCAGGGCTGTTCCTCTCCTGTGGCATGTGGCTGAGTCAGCTCAGGACACGGGAGGGCAAAAGGAGCAGGAGGGAACAGAGGCTCCCCTGCGGATGGACAGACTAAAAGCACAGCACAGCCACGTCCACTCCCAGCTCCTGTGAGGATCCATCCCCACGGAGGCTTCAGAGAGGGAGGGAAAGCACAGCGAGAGACCAAACCACTCTGGGCTGGGGCTGTTTGTACTCCAGACACCCCCGGAAAGGCAGGACAAGCCGGGGCACGGAGAGCAAACGCGGATGATGTGTCCAACACCAGTGACACCCAACACAAGCCTGACATCCTGCCCACGCAGAAATCTGCTCTTGACACTTTCCTGGCTTGTAAACCTGCAACCTGAATATCATCCTGCAAATCTTCTGGGGAAAACAGCCAGCATATGCAGGAAAATACAGGCAGAGAATAAAAATACCACTCACAGCAGCACCCATATGGAACAAAGACCTGCAGTTAAACCTGTGTGGGGAAAAATAGGATAAAACACTTCACTGAAATGACCTCACATAACCAAGGCTGCCTCCTCTGTTCCTCAAAGGCGACCAAGGAAAGAAGAACAATGCAATGCAACAACACTGCTCAGGGGGAGGCACTTCAAAGCTGCACCTGATGTGAGTGGGTGGTGGTAAAGAAAAGAGATCATGAAGGAAATTCCCTCACTGGGATCATAAATGGTAAAAAAATATGTAGAAAAAGAAAGACAAACACCAGAAGCAAAATAATAATTCACAATAGCAACATTGTTCCCCAAGGCACAAACGAGGAAAACAATAAAAATGTTTTGGAATTATTTTCTAAAAATGTTAAGGAAATAAAGCCCCGTGTCCGGGTCGGGCACGCAGCGGCGCAGCAGCTGCAGGTACGTCAGGTTCTCGTGGGTGTTGGGGTCGAAGAAGCCCTTGGTGTCGTCGCCGGGGTCGGAGAGGATCTGGTTCATCTCCTGGTCGAAGTAGCCACGCTTGTAGGCCACCTCCACGGGCACACGGTGGCTGTGCACGGGGTCGATGATGCCGCCGGTGGCGATCTGGGCCTCGAGCAGGCGGATGCCGTGGTCCCTGACGATCAGCTCCTTCTTCATGGCCTGGAACAGGGAGATCTTGTCGCCCGTGTAGGGGTCAGAGTAGCCCGTCACGGCCCGCTCCGCCGACAGCAGCTTCTCGTGCAGCTCGCTGCCCACCAGCCCAGAGGACACAGCCTGGTCCACTGAGAGCTTCTGGTTCTTGACGGGGTCCACCAGGAAGCCGGTGGCCGCCTGGGCCTCCAGCAGCACCAGCGCCGTGCCCTGCCTCAGGATGCCCTTCCACATGGCCTGGTAGATGCTCATCTTCTCCATCTTGCTTGGGTCGGCCTTGGAGGGCACCAGCACGCCGGCGATGACGCCCGTGCCGTCCAGGTAGCGCTTGACCGAGGCCATTTGCGTCACCTCCTGCACCGTCCTGGCGCCCTGCACCAGGTCGGCCAGCGTGCCCGTGTCGATGATGCCCGAGTCCAGCAGGTCCGAGGCGCTCACCTGCCTCCTGAGGCCCGTGAATTTCACGCTGCTGCTGCGCTGCGCCGCCTCCTCCACCAGGAGGGTGAGCAGCGTGGCCAGCTCGGCCAGCGCCAGGCTCCCGGCCTGCAACCGCCCCAGCAGCTCCTGACGCTTGGCCTCTGACACGAACTTGGAGAACAGCAGCTCCCACAGGGACACCTTCCTGCCGTGGAAGCCGCCTGCCGACACCTCCACCGTGTGGGACTTGAGGGACTGCTCCAGCTCCTGCTCCTGCTCTTTCTCCTGCTTCTGCTTCTGTTCCTGTTCCTTCTGGGAGTTTGAGGCACTGCCATTCTGGGTGAGTTCTGTGGATTTGAGGGCCCCATTGGCACCGTGGCCCTGGGCCTCAGCCCTGGTGACAATGGCACTGAGGATGTCGATCATCTGTGCAATGGTGACTGTCCCCGCCTTGTACTGGCGCAGGAGGTCCTGGCGCCGGTGCTCAGGGACGTAGCGGGAGAAGAGGAGCTCCCAGACGGTGACGCTTTGGCCCTGGAAGATCCCCACAGCCAGTGTGGTGCGGGCGGCCTGCAGGGCTTTGCGGGCATCCTCGTTCAGCTGGTAGAGCACGGAGCCCTTGTCCATCAGCTGCAGCATGAGCAGCCCCGTGTCCGGGTCGGGTACGCAACGGCGCAGCAGCTGCAGGTACGTCAGGTTCTCGTGGGTGTTGGGGTCGAAGAAGCCCTTGGTGTCGTCGCCGGGGTTGGAGAGGATCTGGTTCATCTCCTGGTCGAAGTAGCCACGCTTGTAGGCCACCTCCACGGGCACACGGTGGCTGTGCACGGGGTCGATGATGCCGCCGGTGGCGATCTGGGCCTCGAGCAGGCGGATGCCGTGGTCCCTGACGATCAGCTCCTTCTTCATGGCCTGGAATAGGGACATCTTTTGTCCCGTATAGGGATGGGTGTAGCCTGTCACAGCTCTCTCGGCGCTTAAAAGTTTGTTTTTCAGTTCACTGCCCACCAGCCCAGAGGACACAGCCTCGTCCACAGAGAGCTTCTGGTTCTTCACTGGATCAACGATGAAACCGGTGGCTGCCTGTGCCTCCAGCAGCACCAGCGCCGTGCCCTGCCTCAGGATGCCCTTCCACATGGCCTGGTAGATGCTCATCTTCTCCATCTTGCTTGGGTCGGCCTTGGAGGGCACCAGCACGCCTGCGATGCTTCCAGTTCCCTCAAGGTACCTCCTCACACTGTCCATTTTTGCTATTTCTTGTGCTGTCTCTTTTCCTTCATGGAGTTTTTGTATTGTTTCCTCTGTAATTATTTGTGCACTGAGCAGTTCTGATGCCGTAATTTGCTGCCGGATTCCCTGGAACCAGACATCACTTCTGTCTTCTTCTTTTTCCCTAATGATCTTTAGTATTGTCTCAATGATTCCTTGCACAATGTGTTGGGATTCCACTTTGTACTTTTTCACTAGTTCTTTTCTTTTCTCTTCTGTGATGTACTCGGAGCAGAGAAGCTCCCACAGCGATAACACTTGTCCCTTGTATTTTCCCACAGGCACCTGGACCTTTGTGCACAACAGGGCATTTTTGGTTTGCTCATCAATGTAGAAATAGTCACCTTCCTTTTCCAGGACCTGCAGCAGGTACAAGCCGCTCTCCCTGTCTTTGGCACACCTCTGCAGCAGCTGGCTGTAACTGATCTTCTCGTGAGTGTTTGGGTCTATAAAGCCTTTGCTCCCATGATCTGGATCTGAAAGCAGGAGGAACATGTCCTCGTCCAGGTGCCCACGCTTGTAGGCCACCTCCACTGGCAGGCGGTGGCCATGCCAGGGGTCGATGATGCCACCAGTGGCGAGCTGGGCCTCGAGCAGGCGGATGCCCTGATCCCTGACTATTATCTTCTGTCTTACAGCCTGGAAGAGGGATATTTTACCTCCCGTTTGAGGATCCGTGTATCCCGTCACGGCTTTCTCTGCCGACAGCAGCTGCTCACGCAGCTCGCTGCCCACCAGCCCAGAGGACACGGCCTCATCCACAGAGAGCTTCTGGTGGCTCCGGGGGTCAAGGAGGAAGCCGGTGGCCGCCTGTGCCTCCAGCAGCCCCAGGGCACATTGCTCTGTGAGGAGGCCTTTCTTCAGCGCCTGGTAGATGCTCATCACCTCTTTCCTCAGCGGGAGGAGAACCCCAGCGATGCACCCAGTGCCGTCCAGGTACCTCTGGATGGTGTCCCTCTTTGTGAGGCTGGCAAGGGTGAGACTGCCGTCCTGCAGCTGATCCAGCGTTTTCTTGTCAATTATTTCAGAGTTGAACAATTCTGACACCGACACCTCCCCGCGCAGTCCTTTGACCTTGAGGGCTTCTCCTCTTCGCTCTGTGTCCTCAATGATTTTTAAGATGAGGGATATCAGCTCTTCCAGCACTAGGGTTTTGCTTTTGTACTGCATCACCAGCTCTTTCCTTTTCTGCTCTGAGATGTAGTGAGAGCAGAGGACTTCCCAGACAGAAACTGTTTGGTCCTTAAACTTTCCAACTTTCACTTGAAAGGACTTTGAGCGCAAAGCCTGCTTTGTGGACTCATCAATGTAGAAGTACTTTCCTCCCTCCTTTACAACTTGCAGCATGTACAGTCCCGTGTCCGGGTCTTGGACACATCTTTCCAGGAGCTGCATATATGTCAGGTTTTCGTGGGTGTTGGGGTCAAAGAAGCCCTTGGTGTCATCACTGGGGTCGGAGAGGATCTGGTTCATCTCCTCATTGAAGTAGCCACGCTTGTAGGCCACCTCCACGGGGACACGGTGGCTGTGCACGGGGTCGATGATGCCGCCGGTGGCGATCTGGGCCTCGAGCAGGCGGATGCCGTGGCTCTTCACAATCAACCCTTGGTTCATGGCTTCAAACAGGGACATTGGGGCTTTGGTGTAGGGGTCAGTGTAGCCCGTCACGGCCCGCTCAGCACAGAGCAGCTTTTCAAAAATCTCCCCTCCAATCAGACCCACCTCTAACGCTTCCTCCACCGAAAACTTCTTGTTTTTCTCAGGGTCGATGATGTAGCCGGTGGCTGCCTGTGCCTCCAGCAGCACCAGGGCGGTCCCTGGCCTCAGGATACCCTTCCACATGGCCTGGTAGATGCTCATCTTCTCATTGCTTGGCTGGATAAGGACCCCTGCTATGAAATTACTGCCCTCCAGGTACCTGCGGACAGACTCCATTTCAGTCACTTCTTTGACTGTTTTCTTCCCCTGGTTGAGCTCATCGAGGGTTTTTTTGTCGATCAGCTGGGACTGGAAGAGGTCACTGGCCGACACTCTTTTCCTCAGGCCCTTGAATGCGAACTTCTTGCCCTGTGCCTCAGTCTCTTGGATGATTGTGGTGATAACTGTTGTGATTTCCTGCAGCACTTCAGCCTTCTCATCTTTGTACTTTTGCACCAGCTCTCTTCTCTGGCTGTCTGAGAAGTATTCGGAGTTGAGGAGGTCCCAGACAGACACGGTCTGTCCTTTGAATCGCCCCACATTGACACAAACAGTCACAGATTTCAGGACTTTCATGGTCTGCTCATCCACACAGAACATCGCGTTTTCTGACAGAGGGAGGAGCCACAGGCCTGACTCGGCCTCACGAATGCATCGGTCCTTCAGCTGCTGGTAGGTCACATTCTCCTTGGTGTTTGGGTCAAAAAAGGTCTTGGTGCTGTCATCCAGCTGGGAGAGGGTTTGGTTCAGGTCCTCGTCGTAGAAGCCATACCTGCAGGCAGCCTGGAGTGGCAGGTGGAGGTGGTGGATGGGATCAACCACCCCTCCCGTGGCCAGCTGGGCCTCCAGCAAGGGCACAGCCTCTGCCAGGGGAATGAGCTCCTTCCTGAGTGCTTGGCACAGGGAGATGGAGCTCCCGGTGTAGGGGTCTGTGTAGCCCGTCACAGCCCTCTCAGCCAGAAGGAGTTTCTCAGTAAGCTCCTCTCCAACAACAGCCGCTCTCACAGCATCCCTCACGCTGAGCCTCCGGTTTGTGGCAGGGTCACTCAGGTATCCTGTGGCTGCCTGAGCCTCGAGCAGCCTCACAGCAGCCCCAGGGAGGAGGAGATTGTTTTTCATGGCGTCGTAGAAGCTCATCTTCTGTTTGGATGCCTCTATGAAGACCCCAGCAATGCTGCCTGTGCCCTTCAAGTACCTCTTTACGCTCTCCATTGCAGCCACTTCTTCGGGAGTTCTTATGCCCTGAGCCAGTTCTTCAAACGTCTTCTCAGAAATGATGCCCGTGTCCAGCAGCCAGACCACAGGGACACTGCCCCTCAGGCCTTCCAGGGAGATCTGGGTCCTGGCTTTCATCTCCATCTCCCCCACCAGCCTGAGCACCAGAGCCACCAGCTGCTCCAGCGACAGCTCCTCTGACCGGAACCTCTCTATGAAGTTGCTCCTCTGCTCCTCGGTGAAATACCCTGAGTGCATGAGCTCCCAGAGGGAGACTCCTTTTTCCTTCACCATGGTTTCCTTGAAAATCTGTTGGATTTGCTCGTCGGTGTAGGCAGGAGCAGCTGACTGTGCCAGAGGCAGCAAGTGGAAGCCGGAGACATCGTCCTTCTGGCAGTGCTGGATGAGCTCGGCATAGGTCACGCTCTCCTTGCTGTCTGGGAGGCAGAAGACTCTGTGGTCATCGCTGGGCTTGGAAAGGGCCTTGCTGGTGTCCTCATCCAGGCAGCCTCGCTGCTGGGCCGACTCCAGGGGGATGTGGTGGCCACACGTTGGGTCGATGATGCCTCCCGTGGCCATCTGCACCTCCATGAGCTGCATGGCTTGCTTATCCGCAATCAGGCCCTTCTTCATCGCCTGGAAAAGGGGGATCTTCTTGCCCGTGAAAGGGTCTTTATAGCCCGTCACAGCCCCTTCCGCCTGCTGCAGCTTCTCGTGGACATCTGGCCCAATGACTCCCTCCTTGACGGCCTCATCCACGCAGAGCTTCTGGTTGTTCACGGGGTCAATAATGAAGCCTGTGGCAGCCTGGGCCTCCAGCAGGGGCAGGGCCACGCCTGGCACCACGATGTTCTGCTTCATGGCCTCATAAATGCTCATTCTCTGGTTGGATGGCTGGAGCACGATCCCCCCGATGCTGCCCGAGCCGTAGAGGTACTTCCTGACAGAGTCCATGTGCAGGACTTGTTCTGGGGTGACGGAGCCCTCCAGCACCTGCTCAAACAGGGCCCTGTCGATGACACCGGTTTCCATCAGGTGATAAGCGCTGACATTGCCTCTCATGGCCGGGAACTTGATGGGGGCCCATTTCTTCATTTCCTCCTCCAGCATGAGCCGGATTTGCTCCAGGCTGAGCTTCCTCAGCTGGAAGTGGTTGAAAATCTCCCGGCGCCTCCCCTCGCTGAAGTACTCGGAGTTCAGCAGGTCCCACACGGAGACCTTCTCCCCCCGCAAGCGCCCAAACCTGACGGGCAGCCAGGAGCTCCTGAACACCTGCCTGGTGGCCTCGTCGATGAACTGCCTCTTCCTGCTGTTCAGAGGGAGGAGGCAGAGCCCGGTGGAGGGCTCGGTGATGCATTTCTCCTTCAGCTGCAGGTACGTCAGGTTCTCGTGGGTGTTGGGGTCAAAGAAGCCCTTGGTGTCATCACTGGGGTCGGAGAGGATTAAATTCATCTTCTTGTCGAAGTAGCCACGCTTGTAGGCCACCTCCACAGGGATGCGGTGGCTGTTGACGGGGTCGATGATGCCACCGGTGGCGATCTGGGCCTCGAGCAGGCGGATGCCATGGTCCCTGACTATCAGCTCCTTCTGCATGGCCTGGAAGAGGGAGATCTTATCCCCTGAGTATGGATCTCGGTAGCCAGTGACAGATTTCTCCGCAGCCAGCAGCTTGTCGTAAACGTCCGGGCCGATGACGTTTGCTCGTAAAGCCTCATCCACGGAGTACCTCTTGTTGGCAGCTGGGTCGATGACAAAGCCCGTGGCTGCCTGCGCCTCCAGGAGAATCAGAGACGTTCCCGGCCTGAGGAGTCCCTTCCTCTTTGCCTGGTAGATGCTGATCTTCTCCTGGGAGTCGGGGAGCAGCAGCCCTCCGATGCTTCCCGTGCCCTGCAGGTACTTCCTGACGGTGTCCATGCTGACCACTTCCTTGGCCGATGTTTCTCCCTCCTTGAGTTTCTTGAACAAGTCCTTGTTGATAATTTCTGAGCTCAGGAGCTGGTCAGCCGTCACCTGCTCCCTCAGGCCCTTGAAGGTGACATTAGCAGTGGCAGCCTTCTCCTCAACGGCGGCTCTGATGGCCTCTCCCAGTCCTTGCAGGGAGAGCGTTCCCGCCAGGAACTGCTTGGCCAGCACAGCTCTTTCCTCACCCTGCATGTAGTCAGAGAAGAGCAGTTTCCACAGAGACACCGACTTGCCCTTGAATTTCCCCACAGCAACGGGCACCTGTGTGTTTTCCAGAGCTGTCTGGGTCCTGTGGTCAAAGAAGCCGAGTGTCCCCGGGGAGCCTCCGCTGCCGTCCCCAGCGAGCGGCAGCAGCAGGAGCCCCGAGCTGGGGTCGGTGAGGCAGCGCTGGAGCAGCTCTGCGTAGCTCAGCTTCTCCTTGGAGCCAGGGTCGAAGAACCCCTTCATGTCATCAGGGGGGCTGGACAGGAGCTGCCTGGTGGCCTCGTCCAGGCAGTCCCACTCGCAGGCTGTCTCCATGGGGACACGGAGGTGCCTGCCTGGGGCGATGACACCCCCCGTGGCCAGCTGAGCCTCCAGAAGGCAAAGGCCATGATCCCTGGGGACAAAGCGCTTCCTGATGGCTTGGAACAGGGAGAGCATTTCTCCGGTGGAGGGGTCCCTGTACCCAGTGATGGCTTTCTCAGCTGACGACAGCTTCTCATAAAGCTCTGGGCCAATGAGACCAGCCCTGACAGCCTCATCCACGGAGTAGCTTTTGTTCTTTAGGGGGTCTGTCAGGCTGCCGGTGGAGGCCTGGACTTGCAGGAGCATGAGAGCAGCACCAGGCACCAGGAGATGCTCCCTCAGTGCCTGGTAAAGGCTTTTCTGCTCCCCGGAGGGCAGGACAATGCCAGCCACGCTCCTCGTCCCACGCAGGAAGTGCTGAACAATGTCATTCTCCGCCACCTCCTGGGCAGAGATCCTTCCCTCCTCGAGGCCTCGGAACACGTCAGTGCTGATGATGCCAGAGTCCATCAGGTCCCTGCTGCTCACCCTCCCTCCCAGCCCCGGGAATGTGATTTGCAGCGGCAGGAGGAGGAAGCCTGAGGCGGGATCCACAACACACCTCTTCCTCAGCTCGGAGTAAGCGACCTTCTCCATCGTGCTGGGGTCAAGGAACACCTTGCTGTCCTCACTGCTGGGGTCAGAGACGAGCTGGCTCATCTCTTCATCCAAACATCCCCTCTCACAGGCCACAGCTGCCGGGAGCCGCCCACCGGTGGCCGGGTCGATGACGCCTCCAGTCGCCACCTGGGCTTGGAGCAGGCGAATGCCCTGCTCCCTCCCCACCAGCTCCTTCTGCATGGCCTGGTAGAGGCAGATTTTCTCCTCTGTGTAGGGGTCCACGAAGCCAGTAGCAGCTCTGCCAGCCGAGAGCAGCCTCTCCTTCAGCTCCAGCCCCACCAGCCCCATCCGCACGGCTTCTGCCACGGGGACACGGCGGCTCCTCAGCGGGTCAGAGATGGAGCCCGTGGCTGCCTGCGCCTCGAGGAGGCAGAGGGCCGAATCCAGGCTCAGCAGGTGCTCTCTGGTGGCCTCATAAAAGCTCATTATGCTCTTTGAAGCCTCTACGTAGACGCCTGCAATGCTGCCAGCTGTCTCCGAGGGCTCCCCGGGAGCATCCGGCCCCGCGTCCCTGCCAGCTGCTTTTTGCTGTTTGCACGGCATCACGTCCTGGCACAAGTGGTTTGTCCCTGACACGTCTTTCCCGGGAGAGCCGGGAACAGCCTGGCCATTCACTGCTGGCTTGCTCTCCATCCTGCTGCTGCACGCCTTCCAAAACTCGCAGGACTCTGCAGAGAGAGGGGAGAGAGGGAAAGCTCAGTGAGAAATCAACTTCTTCATGGTTTGCGTGTTAAATACAGGGAAATCAGAAACACAAATACCCTCAGGCAGGAGGAAGTGACAGCCAAAATCTGAGCATGTCCAAACGTGGTGCGCCATCCTGAGGGATCTGGCCAAACTCAAGGAGTCTGTGAGTGAGAAGCTCCACATGCCCTGGCCACCCAAAACCCCTGTGCTGATCCCCCAAGGAGGGGGGATTCTGCCCCTCTGCCCCTGTGCCCAGGTGAGAGCCCACCTGCAGGGCTGCCCCAGCCCTGGGGGCACAGCAGCAGCACCTGGAGCTGCTGCAGAGAGCCCAGAGGAGCCACGGAGCTGCTCCGGGGCTGGAGCCAGGCTGGGAGAGCTGGGGGTGCTCACCTGGAGAGGAGAAGGATCCAGGGAGAGCTCAGAGCTCCTTCCAGGGCCTGAAGGGGCTCCAGGAGAGCTGGAAAGGAGGTGTGACAAGGGGCTGGAGGGACAGGCAAGGGCAAGTGGCTCCCTAGGGCAGGGATGGATGGGATTTTGGGAAGAAATCCTTCGCTGTGAGGGTGGGGAGACCCCAGCACAGGGTGCCCAGAGAAGCTGTGGCTGCCCCTGGATCCCTGGAAGTTTTCCAGGCGAGGCTGGATGGGCCTGGAGCAGCCAAGTCCTGTGTGAGGTGTCCCTGCTCATGCCACAGGGTGGGACTGGATGGGCTTTGGGGTCCCTCTCCAGCCAATCCCTTCCACGATTCTGTGACTCTGGGGGGGCTGGCGTGCAGGTCCGTGTGCTCCCACACTGCTGCTGCACGAACCCCCCCTGTCCTTCCACTGTCCCCCCTTCTCACCCTGCCCAAGCAACGCCAGGAGGGCAGATGTAGGACTGTGCCCCCTAAGGACAGAGTGACAAAGCTGTCCTTTGTCCCCCCAAAAAAGGAAAGAAGCCCAGAAGTTTCTCTCGACGATTAGGTGAAAAGCCACCTCAGGAACTTTGCCAAAAACTAGAGGACACCTAATTGGATAGAAGCCAAAAAGTCCCACCTGACCCACCAGGTAGAAAAGAACAGAACAAAAGAGCAAAAGGCTTTTGTGAAGTGTTTTTACCAGGAGCAGACCTCTGCACCTGGCTCGAGTTTTTCTGTTTGTTATTTTGCCTTTTGTTAAACTTTTTTGTTTCTAACACCGCAGCCAAAGTCATCCTGCCTGTTTTATGCCCCCAAAGTAATAGCTGAGCTATCCTTGGGTGTGTTATATTTCTTTTGAGAGCTTATGAGACCCGGCCCGAGAAAAAGAAATAAAATAGGCAGAGGCTCCATCTCAGCCAGCAGGCCACCTCCAGGGTGAGATTGCACCTGGTCCAAACCTGCCCTCCTGCTGGCAAAGCCGCGGGATGCTCTTGTGCCAGAGACTGGAACAGCTGGAACAGCCCCAAAAGTCCTGCTCTGTAAAGTCCTGCTCTGTAAAGTCCTGCTTTGTAAAGTCCTGCTCTGGAAGCCCACCCCTCCCCGAGGAATTCCCGACGGGAACTTTGGCAGCTGCTGAGATTAGATAAAGGGAAACCCATTGCTCGGGGGAGAAGCGAACCAGTAAACAAGGAAAAGAACGCGAGCCAAGCCCGGCAGCCGCGCTGAGAATCGTCTCTGGCTCGCAGAGCCCCCAGCCCGGGGGCAGGTTGGCACAGAGCCCCCCAGCCCGGGGGCAGCAGGAAGTTTCGGTGTGCTGTCCCCTGAGCCCGAGGCAGCTGAGGGGCGCCTTCATCCATCAAAGAGCCCCCCCAGATCGCTCCTGAAGCCTCCCGCCGCAGTGGCACAGCCGGAGTGGGCTGTGAGGGACGATGGCACTCCCCGGGGGGGTTCCTGAGGGTATTAACCCCCCCGCGCGTTCAGGGGGACCTTCCCCACCGAGACCAGCTGGGGAGGGGATCGGCACAGCAACGCTGGGGCCCACGGATGGTGATTTTTAAAAATTCTATATTTTATGCTATATTTTCTTTCTTTTTCTTTATTCTATATTTAATTCTACATTCTATTTCTTTTTTTTTTTCTATATTTTAAGTCTATATTTTATTTATTTTTTTATTCTGTATTTTATTTCTTTTTCTTTATTCTATATTTAATTCTATATTTTCTTTCTTTTTTATTCTATATTTTCTTTAGTTTTCTTTATTCTATATTTTATTCTATATTTTCTTCTATATTTTATTTATTTTTATTTATTCTATATTTTATTTCTTTTTCTTTATTCTGTCTCTCTGTCACTCTCTTCTATTTTCTATCTCTTTCTCCCTCTGTTACCAAGCAGAAAGATAGCACAGGCAAACGAGTCTGCAGATGTTGCAGGTAGAAAAAAGGTCTCAGAATTTCCCACTGCAAGAAAACTGAAAACCAACTTATAGCTTAAACTGTGATGCACTAACTTTTAGTGATTGGAGAATCGTGACATGAATACGGTAATTATATAATTATGATAGGCTATAGATAAAAGTGAAGGTATAGATTGGTTCTGCTGTATAAAGAAAAGTATATAATGCATTTGTAACCTAAACTCAGGGTCCCCAGGCCTGCCTGCAGCTGCAGCTGACAGCTGTAGGCTCGCAAAGGGTCTGTTAGTTGGAAGGGGTTTTTATGGCTTAGAGCGAAGGATAAACCCACCTGAAACAAGAAGATGTTTTTACCAAGCAGAAAGATAGCACAGGCAAACGAGTCTGCAGATGTTGCAAGTAGAAAAAAGGTCTCAGAATTTCCCACTGCAAGAAAACTGAAAACCAACTTATAGCTTAAACTGTGATGCACTAACTTTTAGTGATTGGAGAATCGTGACATGAATACGGTAATTATATAATTATGATAGGCTATAGAGGTCAAATACTGGAATCATCTGCCCAGGGAAGTGGTGGAGTCACCATCCCTGGATGTGTTTAAAAAAAGACTGGATGTGGCACTTGGTGCCATGACCTAGTTGAGGTGTTAGAACATGGGTTGGACTCGACGATCTTAAAGGTCTCTTCCAACCTAGAAATTCTGTGATTCTGTGATTCTGTGTCCCTCCAGCTCGCTGCGTGCCCCTCGGCCCCGCCAGCAGCTTTTCCTCAGGCAGGCTCCTCTATCCCGGCCGCGCTCTGGGCTCGCTGCCCGGCCCGGGGAAAGGTCCCGCAGGAGCCGGCTCCCTCCGCCCGCTGATGTCAGCGCGGCTCGGATCTGCCCAGGCAATGCTGTTTGTGTTCGCAGGCTCGGGATCGCGCCCCGCTCCGGCGCCAAGAGCCGGGAGGCCCCGGGAAGGACCGGAGAGGGCAGGGGGACTCGGGGGTCTCTGCCTGGGGGCCAGGGGGGCTCTGCGGGAGGAGGCGAGGGGTCCAGCTGCTGGCTGAGAGCCGGGACAGTTGTTCTGTCCTGGCAGCCAGGAGCTTCCCCGGCTCGCAGGGCTCACCCCGGCTGCCCACGCGGGGATCCCTGTGCCAGGCTCACGCAAAACACCCGCGGGGCTGGCAGCACCTCCCACCGGCTCTGCTCCCGGGCCCGGGAAAGCCGCGGCTGGCCCCGCAGCCCCCTCCTGGCCGAGCCAAGCCGGGCTGGATGGCACCGGCTGTGCTGCCCTTGGCAGGAGCTGGGCTCAGCCCTGCCGTGACGCGGGTGGCGGCAGCGCCGGTGTGCCTCCGGTGTCTGGAGAGCCCCAGGCAGGTCCCTGCGTGTTGCGGAGCTGAGGGGGCCGCGGACACCCCCGCCGGTGTGGCTCCAGCATCCCGACAGCCCCAGGCAGGTCCCCACACGCTCCCAGAGGCAAACCTGCCACCGGCACCGCGGTGCAGATGGAATCTGGGCGCTGCCACCCGCACCTGTGGAAGCCTGCAAGCCTGGGGGAGCAAAGGGCCGCGGTGCTGCCCCCCGGCCCTCCCCGGGCAGGGGGAGGCGGTGGGCGAGCGGCAGGGGAAGGGCTCCGCTCCCTTTCGTCAGCAGGCGTCAGCCCCATCGGAAACTTTGAGTAACCGACTCTGCCGACGAAGGCAGAGAGATTCCTGGCAGAGGTGTTGGCACCTGCCGCCCTCCCTGGGGCCACGGTCTCTCCCCTGGCAGCCGCGGCCGCTGCTCCGCGGCTTTCGCTCCCGGCTGCGCCAGGGAACGCGCTGGCACCGGGGTGAGCACCCACGGGAGCCCCCGCGCACCCACCGGAGCCCCGCGGGACAACCCGCAGCTCTGCGCCCGCAGGGAGCACCCGAGACCGGCACCGGCTGGGGAGGAGCGGCTGCCGGGGCCCCTGGGGAGGGAGCGGGAGCAGGGACTGGTTTTACTGGCAGAGTGCGGGACTCGGTGTCGGGGGAGGGTGGCGGGGGAGTCGTGTGCTGGGAGAGGCTGGGGCTGGGGCTGGGAGCTTGGCCGGGCCGGGGAGCGCCTGCAGGGTGGTGTCCCGTGGAGGTGTTTCGGGGGAGGGAGAGCAGGAGGGAATTTTCTGGGGCAGTGACGGAGGGTGACGGGAACAGGGAGGGCAGCAGGGGCGCGCTTGGGGGCAGCTCAGCGCCACTTCCCAGGCCAGGTCCGCGGTGCCGGGGTCCTGCCCGGTGCCCGAAGGGAGCTACTGTAGGATGAACTCGCACCCTGTCCTCAGGACAGCCCCACGGCACCGCGGACCCACCACAGGGTACCGTGGGAGGGGGCTGCCAGTCCTCTGTCTCCCCTGTCCCACCACCCGCCCCCTCCTCAGCGCCCGTGCCATGGGAGCTTCGAGCGAGGTGTCCCGGGACGAGCCGTAAAGCTGACCCCGGCCCCTCTCCCGGGGCTGCTGGAGCTCTCGTGGGGCACAGCTGGCACTGCCTGTGGCTGAGACCCCGAGCCCAGAGTGTCCCTGCCCTGGAGCCTGGCTTTGGCTCTTGGCTGTTCCCTTCTCCCTCAGGCTGGTTTCACTTGGAAATCCCTGCTGGATCCTCCAGCCCCGGCCCTCTGTGGCCCCACTGTGCCCCAGGAGCCCCAAAGGAGCCCCGAACCAGGCAGAGCTGGCCCTGCCCCCCTCTCCACAGGGAGGGGACGTGAGGGGTGCGATGGGCAGCTCTGGGGAGGTGAGGAGGGGACAATCCGTGACAGAACCTCTCCCACCCGGGGAGGATGAGCAGGAAGGACACCGTGACCCCCCGCCTGAGCACTCTGGGCTGCAGGACCATCTCTTTTTTTCCCGGAGCCATCCTGCCAGGGCAGCCATCTCCTCCTGCCCTGCTCCTGGGACCTGCGGGGACCGCCATCCTCCCGCTGTTCCCCAGGCAGTGCCCAGGGTGCCGCAGCCCCGTGCGGCCGCTGCCCTGCGCCCGCGGTCGCACCCCGGCACCGGGAGCGCTGCCGCATTCCTGGCATTCCGGGGATCGCCAGAGCGCCTCCGTGCCCTGCAGCCCCCGGCGCGGCCCGCAGCGCCCACCAGGGCCCTCCCCGCCCGCATCTCCTACCTGCACACGGCGCTCACACCACGGGCTCCCCTGGCAGGTGCCCGGCGTTCCACCGCTGCTTCCTGCCCGGGACCAGAGCACGTTTAAAACCTGGCCCTTCCCCGCCCCTGGGGATGACACACCGGCCCAGCCCTTGCAGAAACTCGCGAGCCAGCCCTCCCCACGGCTCCCGCTGGGAGCTGGGGTCCCTCCTTGCGGGGGTTCACCTGTCCCAAATCGGCCGTGGTGCAGGAGGTGGCCCCATCCCGGTGGGCTGTGCCCTCCACAGAGGAGGTGAGAGCGAAGGGCAGAGAGCTTCCAGCCCAGGGCCAGCACTGTCTTCATCCCCAGCAGCTCCACATCCTTCTCTCCATCACCCCCAAACCCTCCGTGCTGCCAGCAGTGCCCCTGTGCCTCGTTGCAGTGGCTGCAGGTGCAGGGCTGACAGAACCTCAGTTAGGCCTAACCCTGGCACCACAGCAGCTGGAGTAGAGAGGGGGGCCCTTCCCTGCTCCCCCCCGTCTTGCCCACACCCCTGGATGTGCATAAAGCCTGAATTGCCCAAAACATGCCCAAACCATCCTGTTGCTGCTTGAGTCACCCAAACATCCCTGCCCTGCCTCCTTCACCAGCTCCACACCCTCTCTCCAGACCCTGCAGCCAGCCCCTCCACCCTCTCCTGCTGCCCCCTGAGCACCCCAAGCCCTCTCCCTAGTGCCACAGCTGCTCGGTGGGCCCTGTAAGAGCAGCGGGTACCACACGGGGCAGAGAGGCCTTGGGGCCCCTGGGGCAGGGGGTCGTGCCACAGCCTCCTTGGCTGCCACCCCGCAGGGCGAGGTGCTGCGGGGAGGATGCGGCGCTTGGGCAAGATGTTTATGGGGCGTGGGAGTGTGTTGTCTGGAGAGGTGCCGGTATCCAGGCACGGGCGGGCTGGCTGAGCCCACGGGCACGGGCCAGCGGGCACAGAGCCCTGGTGCCTGCCGTGGGTGCGGGCAGTCCCAGTGTGCCCGGGTGGAGAGCAATTCCCCTTTGGAATGGCACTGAACACCTGGGCAGGGCGGCCCCCCTGTGCCTGCTGCTTGGGCAGTGCCACGCTGGTGGTCCAGAAGGGCAGAGGAACCTGGGCAGAGTCACCTGGAGCTGCAGATCTGAGAGAGGCACTGGCTGGCAGAGCGCCCTGGGCTCGTGGGGCGATGTCTGAGCAGGGGCAGCCCCAGCAGGGCCAGTGAGAGGGCCAGGGGCTGCATCCTCCCTGGCAGTGGGGGGGTTTGCAGTGCCCATCCCTGCTCCTGCGGGGATGGCAGCTGTGTCCCAGAAACCAGCACAAGTTTCTGACGGCTGCCCGGGCGTGGTGGAGGTGTCGCTCACGGGAGCCGCTGAGAGCCTTAATCCATGGGCAAACAGGGATGAGCGCTCGGCGCCAGCCCCACAGAGCTTCCTGCTGCGTCTCGGCAGCTGCCCTGGGGCCCTGTGACCCACGCTGGACGTTCAGACAGCCCCGGGGCTGCAGTGGCACCAGGCATGGACATGGTGGCTGCTGACCGGGCGGATGGGCACGGCCCATGGGGGGCACGGCCGGGCTGCAGGGACAGGCAGGAGGGGATCTCAGGGCCCTGAGGGGCACACAGCTGTGCACACAGGACCCAGTGCACTGTGCTGGGCTGTGCTGGGTTGTTCTGGGCTGTGCTGGGTTGTTCTGGGCCGTGCTGGGTTGTTCTGTGCCATGCTGGGTTGTTCTGGGCCGTGCTGGGTAGTTCTGGGCTGTGCTGGGTTGTTCTGGGCCATGCTGGGTTGTTCTGGGCCATACTGGGTTGCTCTGTGCCATGCTGGGTTGTTCTGGGCTGTGCTGGGTTGTTCTGGGCTGTACTGGGTTGCTTTGAGCCATGCTGGGTTGTTCTGTGCCATACTGGGTTGTTCTGGGCTGTGCTGGCTTGTTCTGGGCCATACTGGGTTGTTCTGGGCCATGCTGGGTTGCTCTGTGCCATGCTGGGTTGTTCTGGGCTGTGCTGGGTTGTTCTGGGCTGTACTGGGTTGCTTTGAGCCATGCTGGGTTGTTCTGTGCCATACTGGGTTGTTCTGGGCCGTGCTGGGTTGTTCTGGGCCGTGCTGGGTTGTTCTGGGCCATACTGGGTTGTTCTGGGCCGTGCTGGGTTGTTCTGTGCCATACTGGGTTGTTCTGGGCCGTGCTGGGTTGTTCTGGGCCGTGCTGGTTTGTTCTGGGCCGTGCTGGGTTGTTCTGTGCCATACTGGATTTTTCTGGGCCGTGCTGGGTTGTTCTGTTCCATGCTGGTCTGTTCTGGGCCGTGCTGGGCCGTGCTGAGCCTGCCACGCTCCCCCTGCCAGTGCAGGGCGGCTGCTGCCACCCGCGGGGCGGGAAGGGGCTGTAGCGTTAATTAGCCGTAATGAGCAGCTGCGATTTGGGCAAATCCAACCAAAGCGCGAGCGGCTTCATCAAAGCTCCCCGGCTGCCGACAAGGACGAGGAGCGACCAGCCTGGGCACCTCTCCCCTGGCTGTGGCTCCCGGAGCTTCGGTGACACCCCTTCCGTGCCAGCCAAGCTGCGGGGCCCCTGGCCGCGGGGAAGGGGAGCCCAGAGGCGCGGGGATGGGGTCACTCTGTGCTGGGGGAGCTGTCCTGCAGCAGGAACCCCATGTGGGAGGGTTGGTGGCCCGCCAAGGTGGGTGTCATGGGCGCACTGGCAGGGCTGCCATGCCCGGCTCCAGCAGGGGCTGTGGGGAAGGGGCTGGGTCCCGGCAGGAGTGGAGGGAGCTTGGGCTGAGCTGGCAGAGGGGTCACTCCACCCACCACAAACTGCTGCCACTGGCCGAGCTCCCACCCCGTGCCTCCAGCGCAGCCCCTCACTGCTCAGCACGCAGCACAAGCCCCCTGCGCCGAGTCCATCTGTCCCAGCTGCCGTCAGTCCAGGCTCATGGACAGCCCAAGGACAAGCAGCAGAGTGCCCAGGCCCCGGCTCTGGGGGGTTCTCTGAGCTGCCGGTGGCACCGGTGGAGTAGCAGTGGCAGCACCGGGGGCCAGGCCAGCTTGGGTGTGAGTAGCCACCCTCCCCATCCCTCCGGGCTGACGCTGTTGAGTCAGGGATGGAAAGAAAGACTCCAGGTGGATCAGAAGGCAAAAGCGATTAGTGAAAGTAGCGGGTCTTTTATGATGTGACTCGCTAAGGTGAGACTTGATTGGTCTCAAAAGAGAAACATCTCACACTCTTGGTGACTGAATAGCACACCGTGGAGAACCACAGCTATAAACAATGGTTACAGAGAGATAATAATTGTTTGGAGTCTTTTTCTCTAAGATTCCCAGGCTCAGCCTGGGAGAAATAATCTCTGTTCTTTCTTCGACTGAACTGAGGATATCCACAGCGGGCAGGGGCTGGGGAAGGGCCGAGGCAGAGCAGGAGGGCAGCCAGCACCCGGGCTGGGGTCAGGGCTGAGCTCAGGGCTGCGAGCTGCCCGCTGGGGCTCTGCTGCCCTGGAGCCGTGCCCACAGGTGGGAGCTCAGGTGCTCAGGCACATTCATGCCGTGGAAATGGCTCCTCACACTCACACGAGTGTGTTTGGACATGCGCTGGCCCAGGTTTCTGTGGGGCAGGATGGTGATTTCCATGGGGCAGGATGGTGGTTTCCATGGGGCAGGATGGTGGTTTCTCTACAGCAGGATTTTGGTTTACATTGGGCAGGACAGTGTTTTCCATAGGGCAGGATGGTGGTTTCTCTGGGGCAGGATGGTTTCTCTGGGGCAGGATGGTGGTTTCCATGGGGCAGGATGGCAGGTTTCTGTGGGGCAGGATGGTGATTTCCATGGGGCAGGATGGGGTTTCCATGGGGCAGGACAATGGTTTCCATGGGGCAGGATGGTGGTTTCCATGGGGCAGGATGGAGGTTTCCGTGGGGCAGGTTGGGGGCTTCCATGGGGCAGGACGCTGGTTTCCATGTGGCAGGTTTGTGGTTTCCATGGGGCAAGATGGTGGTTTCTGTGGGGCAGGATGGTGGTTTCTGTGGGATAGGATGGAGGTTTCTATGGGGCAGGCTGGTGATTTCCATGGAGCAGGATGGAGGTTTCCATAGGGCAGGATGGGGTTTCCATGGGGCAGGATGGGGTTTCCATGGTGTAGGATGTTGGTTTCCATGGGGCAGGATGGTGATTTCCATGGGGCTCTCGGGGGGGGGCTCAGGGGTTCACGGCTGGTGGTCCCACCGAGGCTGATGGTCCCACCATGGGGCTGATGGCCCCATCTGGAGCTGATGATCCCATCTGGGGCTGGTGGCCCCACCATGAGGCTGATGGCCCCACCATGGGGCTGATGGTCCCACCATGAGGCTGATGGCCTCATCTGGAGCTGATGATCCCATCTGGGGCTGATGATCCTAAGGGCCTGAAGGTCCCACCATGAGGCTGATGGTCCCACCATGAGGGTGATGGTTCCACCATGGGGCTGATGCCCCATCTGGAGCTGATGGTCCCACCATGGGGCTGATGATCCCACCATGGGGCTGAGGGGCTCAGGGGCTCACAGCTGGTGGTGCCACCGAGGCTGATGGTCCCACCACGGGGCTGATGGTCCCACCATGGGGCTGAAGGTCCTGTCTGGGGCTGATGGCCCCACCATGAGGCTGATGGTCCCACCATGGGGCTGATGGCCCCACTATGGGGCTGATGATCCTATCTGGGCCTGAAGGTCCCACCATGAGGCTGATGGTCCCACCATGAGGGTGATGGTTCCACCATGGGGCTGATGCCCCATCTGGAGCTGATGGTCCCACCATGGGGCTGATGATCCCACCATGGGGCTGATGGTCCCACCATGGGGCTGAAGATCCCACCTGGAGCTGATGGCCCCACCATGGGGCTGATGATCCCACCTGGAGCTAATGGCCCCACCATGGGGCTGATGGTCCCACCATGGGGCTGATGGTCCCACCATGGGGCTGAAGGTCCTATCTGGGGCTGATGGTCCCACCATGGGGATGATGGTCCCACCTGGAGCCCCACTCCCCACTGCTGCCACCCGCTGACCTGCTGCCCTGGCAACGTGATCCCTCAAATTCAGCACGTGCTGCAGACCCCAGCCCCAGAGAGCCACAGAGGTTCTCCCAGGACATCCCCGCTCCCCACCTCATCTCCCTGAGGACGGTGAAGTTCCAGCAGGTGAGATTCCCGTGTTCCCATTCCTGTGCTCCGCGTGGGTGTGTCTGTCCATTGTATCACTGCCAGCCTCGCTGGCAACTAACAGCTCGTGTCTCCTGCCCGGGGGCTGCTCCACAGCGAAAACACAAAGCAGTTTGGTGTGGGCCCAGCCACGCCGTGCCTGCTGTCTTTGCTTCCCAAGCCAGCGCCGTTGCCTGGGGCTCGGGATGCGGCTGACACAAGCCGCGGTGCCGGTGATGCCGGTGGTGCCAGGCACGTTGCCCCAGCTGGGAGTGGTGGGTGAGATTTCCACAGGCACAGGAATGTGCAACGCAACTGGCGCTGGCGAGTTCCAGCCCGGGACGCGTTGGCAGCTGTGCCACCAGGAGCCGTGGGCTCAGCCCTGCTCTTGGGGGGCTGTGGCAAAGGGTTCTGACCTGTGCCGGGGGTTTCTCTGTGCACGGCCAGGGATGTGCCCAGCACAGGCACAATTCCAGGCCTGGACTCTTTGGCTCCGTGCTTATTCAGAAAAGAAGTGGAGGAGAGACGGTTTTTTGGGTGAAACAGTCCAAAAACAGAGCCGGAAGCCGTGAGGACACGGCCAGGTGACAAAGGGGATGGGGATTGGGAGGGGACAGCCAGGCAGTGCTGGCGGGGGATCAAAGAGAACAGCCACAGCCCTCGTGTGCGGGGTCTGGCACTCCCCCAAGGCAGGGAGGTGCCAGGCGAGGGTGGTGGTGCTGCAGCGCCTGAGGACAGTCCCATGCTCAAGGTGTCCCCCATCTCTTGGAGTGGGGACACAACCAGAGCCTCCATCCCATCCCGACAGGCAGCTGGGCCCATCCCAGCTGGGACGGGACATGCAGGTGATGGATGCACAGCTGCCAGGACCGTGCTGGACACAGACATTCCCGGTGCCCTCGGGGCTGCGGGGTGTCCAAAAAGCGGCCAGCACCCAGGGACAGGGATCCGCCTCTCCCCGTGCTGCCCACGGTGGGCGATGGTGCCGGCAGGAATGCCAGCAGGAATGCCAGCAATGCCTTCCTCGGAAAGGAGGGGATGCGGGGCGGTGCCTGCTGGCACCGCTGCAGCGCCCGGGGCTCGCCAGCCGCGGCTCCGGCGCCGGGCGGCGCTGCCGGTGGCACCGGCTGGGGCACACCCGGCCCTGCCCGGCCACCGAGTGCCACCGTGCTGCCGGTGGCACCGGCTGGGGCACACCCGGCCCTGCCCGGCCACCGAGTGCCACCGTGCTGCCGGTGGCACCGGCTGGGGCACACCCGGCCCTGCCCGGCCACCGAGTGCCACCGTGCTGCCGGTGGCACCGGCTGGGGCACACCCGGCCCTGCCCGGCCACCGAGTGGCACCACCCTGCTGGGCACCGGCTGTGGGATGGGACTACAGTGAGGGGTGGACGGACTGACGGACTGCAGCCCCTTGTCCTGAGGACACAGACAGACAGACTGATGGACTGCAACCCCTTGTCCTGAGCAGATGGACAGACTGAGACTGCAGCCCCTTGTCCAGACAGACAGACTGACTGACGGACTGCAGCCCCTTGTCCTGAGGACACAGACAGACAGACTGATGGACTGCAACCCCTTGACTGATGGACTGCAGCCCCTTGTCCAGACAGACAGACTGAAACAGACAGACAGACCGAAGGACTGTAGCCCCTTGTCCTGAGCAGATGGACAGACTGATGGACTGCAGCCCCTTGTCCAGACAGACAGACTGAAGGACTGTAGCCGCTTGTCCTGAGCAGATGGACAGACTGTCAGACTGCAGCCCCTTGTCCAGACAGACAGACAGACTGACAGACTGGAGCCCCTTGTCCTGAGCAGACAGACAGACTGACGGACTACAGCTCCCCATCCTGACAGCGGGGTGAGCACACCAGTCAGAGTACAGCCTCCCGCCCCGAGCAGACAGACAGACCGACGGACCCCTGCTTGGGCAGAGGGGCAAGCAGGCTGAAGGATGGCGTGGAGCCCCTCCCCAAGCGGGCGGACGGACGGACGGACGGACGGACAGACGGGGTGCTCATAGAAAAAGGAACCTCCGAGGGATGGCGTGGAGCCCCTCCCCGAGCGGGCGGACGGACGGACGGACGGACAGACGGGGTGCTCATAGAAAAAGGAACCTCACTACAGTTTATTGTGGCGGCGGGCGGGCCCGGCCGGGGTTACATTCAGCGCTACTGCTGTCCGGTTAGCGGGGTGGCACGGTGAGCATGCGTCAGCAGGGCGGGGGTCCCGCTGCCCGCCGGTGCCGCCGGTAGCACGGGAGTGCAGCCCCGTGCCAGGGGACCCCCGCCCGCGGCGGGACCCCCGGGACGGGGGGCGGCCAGAGCCGGGGGCCCGTGCGCGCACACCGAAGGCCGAGGGGTGAGGGTTAGCACCAGAAACGGGGCTCGACATCCGGCCGGGGGTCCCCGGTGCCCGGCTGCCGAGCCCGGCCACCTCCCGCCGGGGCGTGGGAGGCACGATGGGGACCCCCGTCAGCAAGGCCGAACGCCGGGGGTACCGCAGCCGCCCTGAGCTGGCGGCACGGCAGAAGGGCAGGGCCCGGCGGGGGGGGCCCGGCTGGCCCCACAGCCCCGGGCACTCGGAGCGGGGCACCGGGGCTCAGACCCCCCCCTCGCCGCCCGCTGGAGCCGTGGGGCGGGAGACCAGAGCCCGGGGGCTTGGTGGGTGTCGGGAGATACTTGCATATCCTCTGGAACGGGCCCCGGCGGGATCGCTGGCGGGCGTACAGCTCAGCCCCGCTCGGGGGGCCGCAGCGCCGGGCCGGAGACCCGCGGGGGGCGCGGCCGCGGCTTCGCCGCCCTCCAGCCCGGTGGAGGAGGGTCCTGAGTGGGGCCGGCCGAGGGTGCTGGGCGCAGGGCGGGCGCGGGGGTCAGCGGCAGGGGCTGCAGCGCTCCGGAGGGGACCCTTCGGGCGGCTCTGCGGGGGCACGGAGGGGCTGGAGCGCGGAGCTCTCCTGCCCGCGGCTCCAGCGCTGCGAGGGACGGGCACAGCGCACACCGAGCCCGGCTCCCCCGTGCCCCCCAGCCCCGCGGCGCTCACCTGGGGGTGCCGCAGCCAGGCTCTCCTCAGCCGCGCTGAACTGCAGCTCGGCTCCGTCGGGCAGCCCCGAGCCCCGGGAGCGCGGACAGCGGTCCCCGGAGCGCGTCCTCCGCAGCACCGACTGGGGAGGGTGAGGGTCAGCGCCCGCGGCGGGTGGGTTGGGGGGGATCGGGACTTCACGGGGGGCTCCACGGCCCTTACCTTCCTGGCCAGGGGGCTGCTGGGGGCCGAGGCGCTGCTGTAGAGGCTGAGGCTGGAGTTGGAGCGGCTCGGGGACAGCACTTTGGAGGAGGCCGCAGATTGGTTGCCGGCACACCTGGCGGCGGCCCCGAAGACGTCGGAGGACAGGTACTTCTCGTTGATCTTCAGGTTGGTCCTTCCCTTCACTGGGGACAACGGAGGGGGCGAGTGATGGGGTCCCAGCAGTGCGAGACCCTGGGGAGTGCGCTAAGCTGTGCCCCCCATGGCCCCACAGGCACCGCGCCGGGCACGGGGACACCCCCACACGAGTGCCCGGTGTGGGACCCCCACACCCACCTCTGCAGGGGTCGTTCTTCACCAGGAACTCATCCAGGGCGATCCAGCCCCCACCCACCCTCACCATGAGGGTGCTGCGCAGGATCCGCACCATCCGCAGCTGCTGGGACTCCCCGAACTGCAGGGAGAGGGATGCTGGGGCAAGGTGGGGGCTTTGGCAGGGCTGGGCATCGGGAAGGGGTGCCAGAGCAGGTGGCAGCACCCAGACCTGCCCCTCCCTGCGGCCCTGCCCTCCCACAGGGGCCGGGCTCCTTGGGGCATGGGGCTGTGCCCCCTCCCTGCCCTGGCACAGGGGCACTGCAGGACCCCTGCACAGGGCTGTGCCCCCTCCCTGCCCTGGCACACGGGCACTGCAGGACCCCTGCACGGGGCTGTGCCCCCCCCCTGCCCCGGCACATGGGCACTGCAGGACCCCTGCACAGGGCACGGGGCTGTGCCCCCTCCCTGCCCCGGCACAGGGGCACTGCAGGACCCCTGCACGGGGCACGGGGACGTGCACAGGTGTCAGAGCAAGCCGGAACCCCAGCTCGGCACTTACCCGGTACCTGTTGGCGCTGATCTGCTCCACCTGGAAGCGCTTGGCGCAGTTGCACTGGGCCACCTGCCTGTTCACCTGCGGGGGCACGCTCAGCTCAGCCCCAGGCGGGGTGTCCACCCTTCCAGTCGCCCCCCACCCTCGCTGACCCCCCCACACCTCGTCCTGGATCTGATCGGCGTCGGCGGAGCGGCGCAGCGGGTCCCGGTTGGGGTGCAGGGCGCTGACGAACTCGTAGTAGTCGATGAAGCCGTCGCCGTTCATGTCAAAGATGGTGGCCACGGCATTCATCTCCAGGACGTTGGTGGGGAACTCTGTGGGGGCACAGGGACCGTCAGCCCCCCAGTGCCGGCCCCTTCAGCCTCCTCCAGCCCCCCCGGCACCCACTGGAGGCGAGGACGCTCTCGACGAATTCCCGCTGGCTGATGCGCCCGTCCTGGTCCCTGTCGATGCCGCGGAACACGTCCAGGACGCGGGACTTCATCTGGCTGATCCACTGCATGTAGCGCTTCCTCCAGACCCCGAAGTCAAAGTGCGCGAACTCCTCCAGCTGGGAGGGGCACAGAGGGGATGAACACCACAGCAGGACCCCCTCGTGCCCCCCACGCTGTGCCCGCGTCCAGCCTCAGCTCCACAGCCTGGCTGCTCCCAGCCCTGGCCCTGACAAGGCTGCAAGGGGGGGGGGTCTCTGCCCAGGACCCCCTACTCCGTGGTGCACAGGACTCCAGCAGCCCCTCTGGGATGTCAAGGTGCACCCATGGGACCCCCAGCTGCTGGGACAGGGTGACCCCATCTGCATTTGACCTGGCCGGGGGTGCCCATGGGCAGAAGATGAGAGGAGCTACTCAGGACCCCCAGGGCAGGGGGACCCCTGGGTGGCAGCCCTACCTCCCGCAGGCGCTGCAGGGCCGTCTCCAGCCGGTACTGCCGGTCCAGGGCCAGCAGCCAGAGCTGCTGCCAGCGGTGCAGCAGCTGGGCCATGAGGGGGGTCTGGGGCTCCAGCCCCCCGAGCGGCACGGCCGCCGTGCCCTGCGCCTTCCCCCCGCTGCGGCGACCTGCGGAGAGCGGGGTGAGGGCGCGGCTGGGGGTCCCGGGGGATGTGGGGGGCAATGATGGGGGCTCCTTACGTGTGGCCAGTCGGCGGGTGGCAGGGGGGCCCAGATCCACCGCCAGCTTCCGCTTGCAGCTCTTGGTCACCTTCTCCACGTCAGGCTGCTTGCGGTTCAGCTCCTCCATGAACACCTGGGGAGGAGCAATGGCGCTGATTGCTGGCCGGTAGAGCCCCCCATACTCCACAGCCCCACCATGATCCCCAGACCCCCCTGTGCTCCCCAGCCCCCCATGCTCCACAGCCCCTCTGTGGTCCACCATGATCCCCNNNNCGTGCTCCACAGCCCCCCGTGCTCCCCAGACCCCCGTGCTCCTTAGCTCCCCGTGCTCCTTAGCTCCCCGTGCTCCTTAGCTCCCCCGTGCTCCACAGCCCACCCGTGCTCCACAGCCCTCTGTGCTCCACATCCTTTCATGCTCCATAGCCCACCCCGGGCTCCCCAGCCCACCATGCTCCACAGGCCCCCCATGCTCCACAGCCCCACCATGCTCCCCAGACCCCCCATGCTCCCCAGCCCCCCATATTCCCACAGCCCCCCCCATACTCCACAGCCCCCCCCCGTGCCCCCCAACCCCCTGTGACAAAGCAAGCACCACCCAGGAGCCCGGTGCTCCCCAAAGCCCTCGGTGGGGCCAGCTGCCGGCCCAGCTGTGTCGGGGTGTGTCGGGGGGTGCCGCGGTCCCCAGGGCCAGCCGGGTTCGGGGTCCCTCACCGCGTGCTGGGCACTGAGCTCCTCCAGCTGCTCGGCCTCCTCGGGCAGCGGCTCCTGGTCGCGCAGCCCCAGCGCCTCCTCGGCCGCCGTGATCCAGTCCAGCAGCTGCTCCGTCTCCTCCCGCTCGGCCGCCAGCGCGGCCGCCTGCGCCCGCAGCCGCTCGCCCTGCTGCTGCGCCCAGCTCAGCACCTGCAGGGCGGCCGGGGCCCGTGGGGCGCGGGGACACGGGGATGGCACCCCATTGGGGCAGCACCAGGCTCCTGCTGGGCAGCTGGGGCAGGGCTGGGGGTGCTGCCCCCACATGCCGAGCGTCCCCAGGTCTGTGCTCTGTGGCCATGCCGGCTGCTGTCCCGTTTTGGGGCGAGGGGGGTGAGGGGGGCAGCCCCAGGGCAGATCCAGAGCAGATCCTGCAGGTCTCTGCTCAGTAAGGGCTTTGTGTGGGATCGGCTGAACTCGCCAGACCAGTCCCAGGAGTGCCAGGAGCCTCTTACCTACAAATCCAGAGCAACCCAGGGAGGCTCTGGGCCGCTGTGGGAGCATGGTCTGGGGTGAGGGTCCCTAGGACACTGCCCCCAGTTTCCCTGCCTCAGCTGCCTGGTGGTTGCCCAGGAATGAGCCACCACCATCCAGGGGGGCTGTGGAGGCCCCAGGTGACCCCGTGAGGCCACAGGGTGGGGGACCGTGGGGTGACAATAGCAAGGCCAAGACCCCCGGGGGCCGAGCACCCCCCAGATCCTGCAATGCTCTGGTTGGGGGGCTGCACCTGGCAGTCCCTGGTGGTGGGAGAGGCGTGGGGCAGTGGGACAGGTATAGCCATGATATTTTATGAAAAATCCTTTGCTAGGATTTTTCCCTCCTGGGAAGCTGAGGAGCCTCAGGAGAGAGATGTAAACAATAACTATTGTTACTGTGCATCTTCCATTGGTCCATGTGGATTGTTTTCAATTGACGACCAATCACAGCCACCTGTGCTGAGGTGCCAAAATTTTGTTATGCATTCTGTTCCTGTTCTTCCCAGCCTTCTGATGATCTTTTCCTCTCTATTCTTTTAGTGTCGTTTTAATGTAGTATTTTAATATAAAATACATCATAATATAATAAACCAACCTTCTAAAACATAGAATCAAGCCTCGTGTCTCCACATTAAGGTGTTCACAAGAGTGTGGGGCCATGCTTTCCCCAGGTTTGGGTGCCACTCTGCCCCCCCGGGCAGGGATGGGGACGGGGCACCTGTCTCACCTCCTGGAAGCGGCTCTTGGCGACCGTGACCCAGGATTTGATGGTGATGACGGAGTCAGGGTGGCAGGTGCTGAGGATCTCCTCCCCCAGCGAGGTGATGCACTCCAGCTCCAGCTGCTGGCACTGCAAGGACTGCATCAGCTCCTGGGGGGACACGGACGTGGCACTGTCAGCCCTCCAGACTGGGGCGGGGGTGCCCAAATCTCCCCACCTCAGGGCACTTGGGGCCTCAAACCCCGTGGTTTTGGTGTGGTGGGACCCAACATCCCAAACCTCTCAGTGGTGGCACCCAGCATGCCACGTCTTGCTCTGTGGGGATCCCACAGCCCAGCTGGGGCCGGCTGACCCCGGTGATGGAGGTGCTGGAGCAAAGCTGGAGCCAAAACCGGGGGGCTGGGGGGGCTGGCACCCACCTGCAGCTGGGCCTGGCACTCCTGCACGGCTGCCTCCTCCTCGGGGAACACTCCGTACTTGAGGGTCTTCTCCGACTCGGTCAGGCGCCCCAGGAAGGAGTGCACCAGCGTGTGGAACTCCTCCGCCTGCCACGACAGCGGGGACCCGCTCAGCGCCCACCCGGCACCCCCTGAGCCCCCTGAACCTCCTGGGCAGTCCCTGAGCCTTGCTGGGTGGGCAAGCCCCTGGCACGGGCGCCGTGCCCAGGGAAAGCTGCTGCCAAGCCCACGGCGGGAGCGAGGGGAGAGCCCGCACCCCGCTCTGCACGCGGGCAGGATTTCCTCTGACCCTCCCGGGCCACGCGGGCACGCTGCACACGCTCACGCCCGCAACAGGCACCCGCAGCAGGCAGCCTGGCACCCGGCCAGGGCAGCTTGCGACAGAACCGCACAGCCCCACGCAGCACCGCGCCCCGCGGAGAGCCCCAAACGGCACAGCCCCACGCCACACAGGCAGCCCGGAGCACTCCCAAACACGGCCACCCGCCAGTGAGCACCCCACGGAGAACCCCCCAAAACACGGCCACCCGCCAGTGAGCACCCCACAGAGAACTGCCCAAAACACGGCCACCCACCAGCAGACCACCTCCCAAAACACGGCCACCCACCAGCCGAGCACTCCCCAAAACACGGCCACCTGCCAGTGAGCACCCCCCAAAGCATGGCCACACACCATGCCTGGGCACCCCACGGAGAACCCCCCAAAACATGGCCACCCACCAGTGAGCACCCCACGGAGAACCCCCCAAAACACGGCCACCTACCAGCACAGCACCCCCCAAAGCACAGCCACCCACCATGCCTGGGCACCCCACAGAGCACCCCACAAAACACGGCCCCCCACCTGCTGAGCACCCCACAAAACACAGCCACCCACCACCTGAGCACCCCCCAAAACATGACCACCCACCACCCCACAGAACACCCCCCAAAACAAAGCCACCCACCATGCCTGGGCACCACCCTGGAAGTGCAGCCACCCACCAGCCAAGCACCCCATGGAGAACCCCCCAAAACACGGCCACCCACCGCCTGAGCACCCCCAAAATACGGCCACCCACTGCCTGAGCACCCCCCAAAACATGGCCACGCACCACACCTGGGCACCCCACAGAGCACCCCCCAAAACACGGCCACCCACCAGCTGAGCACCCCACACAGCATTCCCCAAAACACGGCCACCCACCAGCCAAGCACCCCCTGGAGCCCCCATTTTCCTGTTGCAGACCCCACCCCGGGGGTTCCCCTGGTGCCCCCCACGCCGGGGGCTCCCCGGCCGCCCCCCAGCCCTCACCTGCCGCAGCGCCGCCTCCAGCCGGGCCTGCTTGGACAGGGAGAGTTTGCAGACCAGGTCCCAGCGGGTGCTGAGCTCCTCCACCTGCCGCTGCAGCCACTGCGAGTCCACGCTGCTGCTGCCGCGCGTCAGGTCCCGCACCGAGCGCTTCAGCGTCTTGATGCAGCTGGCTCGCTTGCCCAGCTCCTTCTGGAACACCTGGCAGGTACGGCGGGACGGTGGGACAGGCACCCCACCGCTGGGCAGGGCTCCCCTGCACCCCAACCCCTTTAAAAACTGAGCACAGGGCTCCCCTGCACCCCAAACCCTCACAGCAGTGGGCACAGGGCTCCCCTGCACCCCAAACCGTTTAAAAACTGAGCACAGGGCTCCCCTGCACCCCAAACCCTTAAAAAAGTGAGCACAGGGCTTCCCCGCACTCCAAACCCTTAAAAAAGTGAGCACAGGGCTCCCCTGCACCCCAAATCCTCACAGCAGTGGGCACAGGGTTCCTCTGCACCCCAAAACCTCACAGCAGTGGGCATAGGGCTCCCCTGCACCCCAAACCCTTACAGCACTGGGCACAGGGTTCCTCTGCACCCCAAATCCTAACAGCAATGGGTACAGGGTTTCTGTGCACCCCAAACCCTCACAGCAGTGGGCACAGGGCTCCCCTGCACCCCAAACCCTCACAGCAGTGGTTATAGGGCTCTCCTGCACCCCAAACCCTCACAGCAGAGGGCACAGTGTTTCTGTGCACCCCAAACCCTCTCAGCAGTGGATATAGGGCTCCCCTGCACCCCAAACCCTTCTCGGCTCTGGGGCACACGACGCCCCAGTACCCAGTTTGAGGGGCACAAACTGGGGGTCAAGCAGGGGTCACCCCAGTGGGCAGTGCCCCGTCCTGCCCCAGAGGGAGGGCGGGCACAGCCCGGGGGGCCCTGCAGCCCCCACGCCACCCACCTTGTGCTTGTCCACGAGGTCCCCGACCAGGTCGCGGTCCCCTCCGACGGGCACGTCCTCGCTGAGCTGCGGCTCGGCGCGGTACAGCCAGTCCATGAGCGCCTGCAGCGCGTCCGTGAACTTGCCCGAGAAGAGCAGGTTCTCCTCCAGCTTGTGCTGCCTGCCAGGGGCACGGGGCGCGCTGAGACCCCCGGGGGCACCGCGGGGGCACCCCACGGAGCCGCCACACAGAGATGGCAGGGCCACCATGGACTGGGATGGGTCCGGGTAGTGCCATTATGGACTGGGACAGGTCCTGGCAGGGCCACCATGGACTGGGCTGGGTCCTGGCAGGGCCTCCATGGACTGGGATGGGTCCGGGTAGTGCCATTATGGACTGGGACAGGTCCTGGCAGGGCCACCATGGACTGGGCTGGGTCCTGGCAGGGCCTCCATGGACTGGGATGGGTCCGGGTAGTGCCATTATGGACTGGGACAGGTCCTGGCAGGGCCACCATGGACTGGGCTGGGTCCTGGCAGGGCCTCCATGGACTGGGATGGGTCCGGGTAGTGCCATTATGGACTGGGACAGGTCCTGGCAGGGCCACCATGGACTGGGCTGGGTCCTGGCAGGGCCTCCATGGACTGGGATGGGTCCGGGTAGTGCCATTATGGACTGGGACAGGTCCTGGCAGGGCCACCATGGACTGGGCTGGGTCCTGGCAGGGCCTCCATGGACTGGGATGGGTCCGGGTAGTGCCATTATGGACTGGGACAGGTCCTGGCAGGGCCACCATGGACTGGGCTGGGTCCTGGCAGGGCCTCCATGGACTGGGATGGGTCCGGGTAGTGCCATTATGGACTGGGACAGGTCCTGGCAGGGCCACCATGGACTGGGCTGGGTCCTGGCAGGGCCTCCATGGACTGGGATGGGTCCGGGTAGTGCCATTATGGACTGGGACAGGTCCTGGCAGGGCCACCATGGACTGGGCTGGGTCCTGGCAGGGCCTCCATGGACTGGGATGGGTCCGGGTAGTGCCATTATGGACTGGGACAGGTCCTGGCAGGGCCACCATGGACTGGGCTGGGTCCTGGCAGGGCCTCCATGGACTGGGATGGGTCCGGGTAGTGCCATTATGGACTGGGACAGGTCCTGGCAGGGCCACCATGGACTGGGATGGGTTCTGGTGGTGCCGTCATGGACGTGGATGGGTCCTGGCAGTGCCATTATGGACTGGGATGGGTCCTGGCAGGGCCACCATGGACTGGGATGGGTCCTGGCAGGGCCACCATGGACTGGGATGGGTCCTGGCAGCGCCATTATGGACTGGGTCAGGTCGTGGCAGGGCCATCATGAAGTGGGATGGGTCCTGGTAGTGCCATTATGGATTGGGATGGGTCCTTGCAGTGCCATTATGGAGAGGGACAGGTCCTGGCAGTGCCATTATGGACAGGAACAGGTCCTGGCACTGCCTGAGACCCACAGAGCGAGCAGAGAACAGACTGTGCCACCCCATACCATTTCCATCCCCATTCCCATCCCATCCCACCTGCATCCCCACCCCTTCCCCATCCCCTGCCCATTCCCATCTCCCTCCCACCTCACCCCCACCCCAGCGCAGTCCCTCCCGCGCCGTTCCCACCTCTCCGCGGCGTGGCTGCAGAGCGCATCCCAGCGTTCCTTCAGCTCCCCCAGCAGCTCCTCCAGCGGCTGCAGGTCCTGGGGCAGCCGCGCCCCTTCCCGCAGCGCCCGCCCGCTCCGCAGCGTCGCCTCGTACACCGGACGCTTTGCCCGCAGCACCTTCTGGAATGCCTGCAGGGGCCCCACAGGTGGGTGTTGGGCCCCCCCAGATGTGGGGGGAGACTCCCCTCTTCCCCAAGGGCTCTGGGGCAGTTGGGATCCCTTGGCCCAACACTCCCCCCCAGGTGTCCCAACGCTGCAGGATGGCCCTGGGTTGTTGCCCAACCATTCTGGCTCTGGGTGTTCCCCCTGGGAGCTGGGGATCCCCCCTCTGCAGCCCCCAGAAGTGCAGTTCTGCACCCCCTGTGCCAAGGAGCACAAGGGGCAGCCCCACCTTGTGCTCAGCCAGCTGGCACTTGATCTCCTCCTGGCTGGTGGCAGCGTCCTGCGGCACCTCCAGGCTCTGCTCCACCTCGTCCATCCAGTCCAGAAGCAGCCGCCGGGACTCGCTGAACTGCAGCGGAAGGGAGGCCCGTGGGGGCTGAGGGGGGCACGCAGGGGCAAAGCGGGTCTGGGGCCACCCAAACGGGAGCCATGGAGCCACACAAGGGAGCGGCACGGCCTGGCCACCACCACGGGGCAAACCACGGGCCAGTACAGCACAGTGACAACGCTGGAGCCGCGTGGTCCCTTCCTGGCACAGCTGCCAGCAGGACCCATGACATGGAAGCAACAGTCCCGGGATGGTTTGGGTTGGAAGGACCCATCCAGTTCCACCCCCCTGCCATGGGCACGGAGCCCACTAGCCCAGGGTGCTCCAAACCCCATCCAACCTGGCTTGGACACGTCCGAGGATGGGGCAGACACGGCTTCTTGGGGAAACCCCCCTCACAGGGAAGAATCCCCTCCCAAGATCCCATCCGTCCCTGCCCTCTGGCAGTGGGAAGCCATTCCCCCTTGTCCTGTCCCTCCAGGCCCCTGTCCACAGCCCACCAAGGGGCAGAGCCCCCTCCCCAGCCCGGGCTGTGTCCCGGTACCTGCTTGCTGCGTTTTCGGGCCTCCTCCAGCACCGCCCCCCTCTCTGCTGCCCGCTGCAGGACCTTGCCCAGCCGCTCCCGGGCCGCCAGCACCAGGTTCTGGATGACGGCCCCGTCCTGCTTCCGACTGAAATCCTTCAGGCGCGCGGCCACGGCCTCCAGGCCGCCCAGCTTCTCCCCGTGGGCGTTCGCCTCCTTCACCAGGGCCTGCAGGGAGGGGGCAGCTGAGTGAGGGTGGTCCTGGGGTGGGTGAGGAGCCCCCGGACACAACCTGTGCCAGGATGGGACGTGGAGCACCAGGCACGTGCTGGGACAGGGCGCAGAGCTGTCCGCTGCGGTGGGGACACATCGCCCTGTTCTTCTGAAGTTCTTCTAAGCCTTTACAAAAATGTTTGCATTTTTGTAATGGAGTGTCTCACGCACTCTTCACGTAAATAATGATTGTTTTGCGTCCCTTTCTGGAGGAGGAGAGAATTGATGGACTTTTGGTTTGACTAGTGTGGTTGAAGAGGTGGCAATTTCATCCTCCAGTCCATGGTCACTTTTGGAATTCTATAAATATTGAGCTCCGGAAATAAAGGCACCTTTTTTTTTGCCTGGGACACCTCAGCGTGCGAGTGTCGTTCATTCCGTGTCACATTGCGACAAGGACACACATGCCACTGGCCCCGGGCACCCTCCAGGTGCCACACAGCACCCCTCGGGCAGACCCCAGCTCCACGAACCGGCCCTGAGGGCACGGCGCCCGCTCTTGCCTTGTGCTCCTGGATCTGCGCGGTGACGGTGTCCAGGACGAAGCTGGGGGGCGCGGGGGACCCCAGCAGCTCCTCGGCGTGGGCCACCCAGCGCAGCAGCTCCTGCGCGGAGCCGTGGAACTCGGTGGTGACCGTCAGCCCCTCGGCCAGGCGCTCCTGAGCGGGGGACGGGCACCGGTGGGCACGGGCTCCCCTGCTCCTGACCCGGTCAGGGTGAGCCCCCCGGGGGTCGCAGCCCCCCACCACCCCGCACACCTTCCTCTCCTGGGCCTCGGCCTGGACGCTCTCCCACTTCTGCTCGAGGAGCCGCAGGCTGTGCTCGGTGCTGCAGGGCCGGCCGGCGCGGCACGAGTCCAGCAGGCGCTGCAGCCGCTCCCGCAGCCCCCGGTAGGAAACGGCCCGCGCCTCCAGCTCCCGGCACAGCTCCTGCCGGGACAGCGCGACGGCCGGGCACCGGCATCAGCAGCGGGACAGTGGGCAGGGCCAGGAGGGGACACGGAGTGGGATGGGGGAGGGATGAGGGTACGGATGGAGCAGGCAGGGTGACGGGTACAGGGATGGGAATGGGGCTGGGAACGGGGATGGGAATGGGGCTGGAAACAGATGGGAAGGGGGATGGGAATGGGGATGGGGATGGGAATGGGGGGATAGGGACAGGGATGGGGATGGGAACGGGAACAGTGATGGGGATGGGAAGGGGGACAGGGATGGGGATGTGGATGGGGCAGGCAGGGTGACAGGTACAGGGATGGGGATGGGAACGGGGCTGGGAATGGGGATGGGAACAGGAACAGGGATGGGAATGGGGATGGGAACAGAAACGGGAACAGGGATGGGAATGGGAACAGGAATGGGGATGAGAAGGGGGACAGGGATGGGGATGTGGAGGGGTCAGCTAAAGTAGACAGGGGACAGGGGTGGGAACAGACAGAGGAGGGATGGGGATGAGAAAGGGGACAGGGATGGGGATGTGGAGGGGTCAGCTAAAGTAGACAGGGGACAGGGGTGGGAACAGACAGAGGATGGGGACAAGGGAGACAGCAACAGTGAACAGGGAGAGGGGATGAAGACAGGGATGTGGATGGGGACAGGAACAGTTCCCGGGAAAGGGACAAGGACAAGGATGGCTCCTGCTCTGTCTTACAGAGCTGGAGCAGCTGAGGGAGGGGCACCAGGCTCTGCCTGGCTGCAGAGAAGAGGCAGCAGAGAAGGATCCTGGCCCAGCAGCGTGGGGAAGGGCAGATCTGGAGCACACGTCCCCCCAAGAGACCAACAGGTCTCTAGCAGGGCCCGGGCTAACGCTGGTTCTCACCAGGTGCGCGTTGAGCTTCTCTTTGGTGGCATCTGGGTGACCCCAGGCCGGCTTGGAGCAGAAGAGCTGCAGCTCCACCTGCTCCAGCCACTGCAGCAGCTCCGTGATCTCCAGCGTGATGTCCTGCACCTGGGGGAGAGGCGGGGCTCAGTGCCGGCCGGCAGCGCCCGGCAGCGCCGCGGTGCCGCGGCCGTACCTGGCTGAGGTTGTTCTCCAGCTCCAGCTGCCGGCTCTCGGTCTCGCTGCGCACCAGCTCCCAGTGCTGCTCCAGCTGCTGCAGGCTGCGCTGCAGCCCCTCCACGCTCTCGCCCAGGCTGGAGAGCAGCAGCCCCTGGCCAGCCTCGGTCACCGACTGCACCGTGCGGGCGTGGGACATCACGTCGGTGCGCAGCACCTGGGGACGGAGCAGAGCGGCGGGGTCATGGCTGGGGCAGGGGCACCCACGCCCCGCGTTCCTAAAGCCCCGCGCCCCGAGACAGCTCTGCTGCCCGCAGAACCGCTGCCACCACAGCCCTGGGGACTGGGGGTGCCACCCTGGGCAGGGATGGCACCCGTGGGTGCCTCCAAGGGGGTGCCAGGGCTCTTATCTCAGAATCACAGAACCACAGAATAATGAGGATGGAAGCTCTAAGATCATCGAGTCCAACCCATGCCCTAACACCTCAACTAGACTGTAGCACCAAGTGCCATGTCCAGCCTTTTTTTAAACACGTCCAGAGATGCTGGTTCTACCGCCTCCCTGGGAAGAGCATTCCAGTACTTTATTATTCTTTCAGTGACAATTTTTTCCTAATATCCAACCTATGGCTTCCCTGACGTAGCTGAGACTGTGTCCTCTGGTTCTGTCAGTGCTGCCCTGTGGAAGAGACAACCCCCAGCTGTCTGCAACCTCCCTTCAGGAAGTTGTAGAGAGCAATAAGGTCACCCCTGAGCCTCCTCTTCTCCAGGCTAAACAACCCCAGCTCCTTCAGACATTCCTCACAGGGCTTGTGTTCCCTCACCAGCCTCGTTGTCCTCCTCTGGACACACTCAAGCGTCTCAACATCCTTCCCAAACTGAGGGCCCAGAACTGGACACAGCACTCAAGGTGTGATCTCACCAGCGCGGGCACAGGGTGAAAATCAGGGTGCGGGGCAGGGCCGAGGGACAGGATTTGCCGACTCGTGGCAGCGGGGTGGCCGGGACAGGCGCACAGGGGACAGGTACCCTTTGCACGGCCCCCCCGGCCTGGGGACAGCCCGGCCCGCGCAGCCTCGCCCGCGTCAGGCACGTCAGGAGCGTGCCCAGGCAAGGGGCACTGGGACAGCTCATTCCTCCCGTGGTGTCACAGCGGGAGGGGACGCGTCCCTGTGCTGCAGCCTGCCCGGCCCTGCTGAGGCAGCACACGAGGAGGGGCCAGGCAGCACCCTGTGGCCAGGACACCCACCCTGGGGTGCCACCATGGCCAGGACCCCCAGCCTGGAGTGCCATCACAGCCAGGACACACACCCTGAGGGTGGCACCACGGCCAGGATACCTACCCTGGAGCACCAGCACAACCAGGACACCCATCCTGGGGGTGACACCATGGCCAGGACCCCCACCCTGGGGGTGCCACCAGGGCCAGGACACCCACCCTGGGGTGCCACCATGGCCAGGACACTCACCCTGGGGGTGCCACCATGGCCAGGATACCCACCCTGGGGTGCCACCATGGCCAGGACCCCCAGCCTCAGGGTGCCACCACAGCTGGGACACCCACCCTGGGGTGCCACCATGGCCAGGACCCCCAGCCTGGCGTGCCATCACAGCCAGGACACCCACCCTGGGGGTGCCACCATGGCCAGGACACCCACCCTGGGGTGCCACCACACCCAGGACACCCACCCTGAGGGTGGCACCACGGCCAGGACCCACCTTGGGGTGACCTGTGGCCAGGACCCCCAGCCTCAGGGTGCCACCACAGCTGGGACACCCACCTTGAGGTGACACCATGGCCAGGACACCCACCCTGGGGTGCCACCACAGCCAGGACACCCACCCTGCGGTGCCACCATGGCCAGGACACCCACCCTGGGGTGCCACCACAGCCAGGACACCCACCCTGCGGTGCCACCATGGCCAGGACACCCACCCTGGGGTGCCACCACAGCCAGGACACCCACCCTGCGGTGCCACCATGGCCAGGACACCCACCCTGGGGTGCCACCACAGCCAGGACACCCACCCTGCGGTGCCACCATGGCCAGGACACCCACCCTGGGGTGCCACCACAGCCAGGACACCCACCCTGCGGTGCCACCATGGCCAGGACACCCACCCTGGGGTGCCACCACAGCCAGGACACCCACCCTGCGGTGCCACCATGGCCAGGACACCCACCCTGGGGTGCCACCACAGCCAGGACACCCACCCTGCGGTGCCACCATGGCCAGGACACCCACCCTGGGGTGCCACCACAGCCAGGACACCCACCCTGCGGTGCCACCATGGCCAGGACACCCACCCTGGGGTGCCACCACAGCCAGGACACCCACCCTGCGGTGCCACCATGGCCAGGACACCCACCCTGGGGTGCCACCACAGCCAGGACACCCACCCTGCGGTGCCACCATGGCCAGGACACCCACCCTGGGGTGCCACCACAGCCAGGACACCCACCCTGCGGTGCCACCATGGCCAGGACACCCACACATAGCACAGCATGGTTTGGCGTGGCACAGCACAGCCCGGCACAGCATGGCCTGACACAGCACGGTTTGGTGCAGCACAGCACAGCACAGCATGGCCTGGAACAGCACAGTTTGGTGTGGCACAGCACAGTTTGGCATGGCACAGCACGGTTTGGTGCAGCACAGCACAGCCCGGCACGGCACAGCACAGTTTGGCGTGGCACACGGTTTGGTGCAGCACAACATGGTTTGGCGCGGCACAGCACGGCCCGGCGTGGCACAGCACGGTTTGGCGTGGCACAGCACGGTGCAGCACAGCACAGCACGGTTTGGCACGGCACACCACGGCCCAGCGCGGCACAGCACGGTACCTTGAGCTCCGCCAGCTGCTGCTGCACCATGTCCAGGTCCCCGCCCACCAGGAACTCCTCGGCGATGCGCAGCTCGGCGGCGTCCAGCCACTCCAGCAGCCGCTGGGGACAGGGAACACGCGGGGTTGGGGGGCCCCATGGTGGCCCCACGGTCCCTCAGACCCCTGAGCGGGGACAGGAGGGAGATTCCTCCGTGGGGGATCTGCCTGAGGGTCCCTGCACCCACCTGCATGGTGTCCTGGTAGCTGAGGGCGGCCTGGAGCTGCTCCTCGAGGTGCCCGTTCCGCTCCGTCCACACGCGGCTCAGGCTGTGCCAGGAGGAGTAGAGCTGCGGCCGGGCACGGGGGTCAGCGGTGGCACAGGGGGATGGGACATGGGGGACGGGATGGACAGGGCGCAGGGGGTCAGCAGTGCCCCGGGGGGACAGGGTGTAGGGGGCACTAGTGCCAGGGAGGTGGCCGGGGAACAGGGGTGGCACCACAGGGACACCCAGGCCTGGAGACACCACGGGAGTGCCGGGGCACAGGGGTGGCACCACAGGAACACCCAGGTCTGGAGACACCACGGGAGTGCCGGGGCACAGGGGTGGCACCACAGTGACACCCAGGCCTGGAGACACCACGGGAATGCCGGGGCACAGGGGTGGCACCACAGGGACACCCAGGCACCGGGGGCAGCCCAGGGCACTGCCCATAACGAGAGCTGCCCAGGGCACTGCCCACACCGGGGGCTGCCCGTGCCAGGGCACTGCCCATAACGAGAGCTGCCCAGGGCACTGCCCACACCGGGGGCAGCCCAGGGCACTGCCCACATTGGGAGCTGCCCAGGGCACTGCCCATACCGGGAGCTGCCCGTGCCATGGCACTGCCCACACCAGAGGCTGCCCAGGGCACTGCCCACACCGGGGGCTGCCCGTGCCATGGCACTGCCCACACCGGGGGCAGCCCAGGGCACTGCCCACATTGGGGGCAGCCCAGGGCACTGCCCACATTGGGGGCAGCCCAGGGCACTGCCCACACCGGGGGCGGCTGTGCCATGGTACTGCCCACCAAGCCCCTGCCCTGTCACACCCAGGACACCCACCCTGGGGTACCACCACGGCCAGGACCCCCAGGACACACCCACCCTGGCAGTGTGACTGTGGCTGTGACCACGTGTCCCCCGGGCCCCCGTGCAGCCTCACCTTGTGCTTGGCCAGCTCGATCTCGCAGCTCTGCAGGTCGGGCCGCAGGGGCGCGGGGCCGCGCAGCTGCTCCCCGGTGCGGCTCAGCCACTGCAGCAGCTCGGCCAGCTGGTGCTGGAACTGCCCCAGCCCCAGCAGCGCCGCCTCCAGCTGGTGCTGCCGGGGGGGAGACGCGGTGTCGGGGGAAGAAAGGGCAGTGCACACGGCCCTGGGCACCCACAGAGCACCCGGCACCCACCCAGTGCCCACCCGGTGCCCACACGGCCCTGGGCACCCACAGAGCACACGGCACCCACAGAGCACCCACCCGGTGCCCATCGAGTGCCCACACGGCCCTGGGCACCCACAGAGCACACGGCACCCACAGAGCACCCACCCGGTGCCCATCGAGTGCCCACACGGCCCTGGGCACCCACAGAGCACACGGCACCCACCCGGTGCCCACCCAGTGACCACACAGCCCTGGGCACCCACAGAGCACACGGCACCCACCCGGTGCCCACCCGGTGCCCACACGGCCCTGGGCACCCACAGAGCACACGGCACCCATCCGGTGTCCACCCAGCCCTGTGCACCCACCCAGTGCCCACCGAGTGCCCACCCAGCCCCGGGCACCCACAGAGCACCTGGCACCCACCCAGTGCCCACCGAGTGCCCACATGGCCCTGGGCATCCATCCAGTGCCCACCCAGTGCCCACACAGCCCCGGGCACCCACCCAGTGCCCACCCAGTGCTGTGCACCTACCCACTGCCCACTCGGTGCCCACCCAGTGCCCACCCAGTATCCACACAGCCCTGGGCACCCACCCACTGCCCAACCAGTGACCACACGGCCCTGGGCACCCACAGAGCCCCTGGCACCCACCCAGTGCCCACCCACTGCCCACCCAGCATCCACCCAGTCCTGTGCACCCACCCCACTGCCTACTCAGTGCCCACACAGCCCCGGGCACCCACCCAGTGCCCACCCAGTGCCCAGTCAGTGCCCACACAGCCCCGGGCACCCACCCAGTGCCCACCCAGCGCTGTGCACCCACCCACTGCCCACTCGGTGCCCACACAGAGCCCACACAGCCCCGGGCAACCATCTGGTGCCTACCCAGTGTCCAACCAGGGACCACATGGCCCTGCACACCCACCCAGTGCCCACCCAGTGCCCACTTGGAACCCCCCACGCTGACCCAGCACCACAGGACGTGCCCACCCAGCACATTCATGGCACCCCACCTGTCCTGCCAGCCCTGCCCTGTGCCCCCCGTGCCCCCTCCCCACCTGCCGGCTGACGATCTCCTCCTCCAGGTGGTCCCAGCGCTGGCGGAAGTCGCTGAGCGCGGCTGGGGGGTTCCCCTGCCCCGCGCCCCCCTGGTGCCGCAGGCTCTCCACATCCACCTTGCACTGGTACAGCTCCCGCTTGAACTCCTGCGAGGTGGCACAGGGTCTGCCTGATGCCAGGGCACGGCACAGGCACCTGGGCCCTGACCTGCTCCTGGGGGGGTGCCCAATCCCCCCAGGGACTCGTGGGGACAGGGCTGGGCCATGCCAGGCAGGACTTGGCTACCCAGAGCACTGGGGCACTGGCACTGTCCAACCCGCCATCCCAATCCATCCCACCTCTGCCTGGAGCTCCCGCTGCCCTCCCTGCCCCTGCCAGCCGCTGGGGATCAGGGCATGGCATGGCACAGCACTGCCTGGCACAGCACTGTCTGGCACAGCACTGCCTGGCACAGCACGGTTTGGTGCGGCACAGCACAGTTTGGCGTGGCACAGCACAGCCCGGCGTGGCACGGCATGGTTTGGCATAGCACAGCATGGTTTGGTGCGGCACGGCATGGTTTGGTGCGGCACGGCATGGTTTGGCATAGCACGGCATGGTTTGGCATGGCACGGCATGGTTTGGTGCGGCACGGCATGGTTTGGCATAGCACGGCATGGTTTGGCATGGCACGGCATGGTTTGGTGCGGCACAGCATGGTTTGGCGTGGCACAGCACAGCCCGGCACAGCATGGCCTGACACAGCACGGTTTGGTGCAGCACAGCACAGCCCGGCACGGCACAGCACAGTTTGGCGTGGCACACGGTTTGGTGCAGCACAACATGGTTTGGCGCGGCACAGCACGGCCCGGCGTGGCACAGCATGGTTTGGCATAGCACAGCACGGTTTGGTGCAGCACAACATGGTTTGGCGCGGCACAGCACAGCCCGGCGTGGCACAGCACGGTTTGGCGTGGCACAGCACGGTGCAGCACAGCACAGCACGGTTTGGCACGGCACACCACGGCCCAGCACGGCACAGCACGGTACCTTGAGCTCCGCCAGCTGCTGCTGCACCATGTCCAGGTCCCCGCCCACCAGGAACTCCTCGGCGATGCGCAGCTCGGCGGCGTCCAGCCACTCCAGCAGCCGCTGGGGACAGGGAACACGCGGGGTTGGGGGGCCCCATGGTGGCCCCACGGTCCCTCAGACCCCTGAGCGGGGACAGGAGGGAGATTCCTCCGTGGGGGATCTGCCTGAGGGTCCCCGCACCCACCTGCATGGTGTCCTGGTAGCTGAGGGCGGCCTGGAGCTGCTCCTCGAGGCGCCCGTTCCGCTCCGTCCACACGCGGCTCAGGCTGTGCCAGGAGGAGTAGAGCTGCGGCCGGGCACGGGGGTCAGCGGTGGCACAGGGGGATGGGACATGGGGGACGGGATGGACAGGGCGCAGGGGGTCAGCAGTGCCCCGGGGGGACAGGGTGTGGGGGGCACTAGTGCCAGGGAGGTGGCCGGGGAACAGAGGTGGCACCACAGGGACACCCAGGCCTGGAGACACCACGGGAGTGCCGGGGCACAGGGGTGGCACCACAGGGACACCCAGGCCTGGAGACACCACGGGAGTGCCGGGGCACAGGGGTGGCACCACAGTGACACCCAGGCCTGGAGACACCACGGGAATGCCGGGGCACAGGGGTGGCACCACAGGGACACCCAGGTCTGGAGACACCACGGGAGTGCCAGGGCACAGGGGTGGCACCACAGGGACACCCAGGCCTGGAGACACCACGGGAGTGCCGGGGCACAGGGGTGGCACCACAGGGACACCCAGGCCTGGAGACACCACAGGAGTGCCAGGGCACAGGAGTTGCGTGGGGGTCAGTGGGGGTCTGGGATGCTGAGGATCGGGGACACGCCACCCCCACAAGCAGCATCCCCACACCCCCAGGACACGTCCCTCCCTGAACGCAGCCTCAAGGACACTCACATCGTCCAGGCTCTTGGTGACATCGGGCTTGTCGGGGTCCCCGCAGGATGCCATCAGCTCCACGCCCAGGCTGCCCAGCGTGTCCAGCTCACCCTGCAGCGCGTCGATCTCCTCCCGCAGAGCCTGTGCAGGGCACGGGGCTCAGGGCTGCCCACACCGGGGGCTGCCCAGGGTACTGCCCACACTGGGGGCTCCCCGTGCCATGGCACTGCCCACACCAGAGGCTGCCCAGGGCACTGCCCACACCAAGGGCTGCCCAGGGCACTGCCCACACCGGGGGCAGCCCAGGGCACTGCCCACACTGGGAGCTGCCCAGGGCACTGCCCACACCGGGGGCTGCCCGTGCCAGGGCACTGCCCACAACGGGAGTTGCCCAGGGCACTGCCCACACTGGGGGCTGCCCATGCCAGGGCACTGCCCACACCGGGGGCTGCCCAGGGCACTGCCCACACCGGGGGCTGCCCAGGGCACTGCCCACACCGGGGGCTGCCCGTGCCAGGGCACTGCCCATAACGAGAGCTGCCCAGGGCACTGCCCACACCAGGGGCAGCCCGTGCCATGGCACTGCCCACAACGGGAGCTGCCCAGGGCACTGCCCACACCGGGGGCAGCCCAGGGCACTGCCCACATTGGGAGCTGCCCAGGGCACTGCCCACACCGGGGGCTGCCCGTGCCATGGCACTGCCCACACCGGGGGCAGCCCAGGGCACTGCCCACATTGGGAGCTGCCCAGGGCACTGCCCACACCGGGAGCTGCCCGTGCCATGGCACTGCCCACACCGGGGGCTGCCCAGGGCACTGCCCACACCGGGGGCAGCCCAGGGCACTGCCCACACCAGGGGCTGCCCAGGGCACTGCTCACATTGGGAGCTGCCCAGGGCACTGCCCACACCAGCGGCTGCCTGTGCCACGGTACTGCCCACCAAGCCCCTGCCCTGCCGTACCTGCATGGTGCGCAGCCGGGTGCGGATGGCCTCGGGCTCGCCACCGGTCTCCTCCAGCCCCAGCACCAGCTGCTGGGTGTCGCTGAGCGCCACGGCCAGCTCAGACAAGCCATGCCAGAAGCGCTCGGCCAGTGCCAGCAGCTCCCGAAGCCACCGCTCCTGCTCCTGGCAGCGGCCGCGCAGGCAGCCCCACTGTGACAGCAGCTGCGCCGTGCGCTCCTGGATCCCTGCGGGGCACAGCGGGTCAGGGATCGGGGTGCTGCGAGGTCCCCAGCAGCCACACACGGCCCTGAGACAGGGACACGGATCGCCTGCCGGCCGTGTTGTGCCCACCCCTCCGTGCCGGTACCTCTGTCCGCGGCGTCGGAGCTGACCGCCTGCACGGTGGCCAGCAGCTCCTCGCCCTGTGCACGGATGCCCTCCAGGGCCACCCCGAGCTTCTCCAGCTCGCCCAGGGCCAGGCTGTTCTCCCGGATCTGCTCCCTCAAGTGGGCCGCGTCGCCGCGGACAGGGGGCTGGCTCTGCAGCCGGCTCTGCAGCCGCTCCAGGCACTCCAGCAGCAGATCCATGCGCTCCGACAGCTGCGGACCAGCCCGGTGACTCGACGGTACGGCCCCGGGGACGCTCCCCACCAGGGCAGTGCCAGCCCCATACCTGGCTGTATCGCGGCAGGGCATCCTCCAGCAGAGCCGCTGCCTGGCGCACGCGCTCGCGGATGTGGCCGTACTGCTCCTCCACCTCCTGCCAGCGCCGCTGGAACGGGGCTCCCTGCTCCGGGCTCAGCTCCAGCAGCTGTGCTGACACGCGCTGCAGCTTCCCCACCAGCGGCCGGTGCTCGGCGATGGCCTCCCGCAGGCTCTGGCAGCGGGGAAGAGCCGTGGGGGTGGATTGGGGTGGGATGTGCCCCCTGGGATTCACCCCACAGGGTGCACCTGGTGCTGCTCCCAGAGGACTGTTCGCTGGGTGTCCCCACAGCGGTGCCACCCCCATCCTGTCACCTCTCCACTCCCACCCTGTGGGGTGGCCGAGCGAGTCCCTTTTGCCCGTGCCCTGCCCACACCTGCAGCAGCGCCTGCTGCTCCTTGAAGGCCTCGTAGCTGATGGCGTTGGGTGAGAGCTGCACCCCCAGGGCCTGCGTCTCCTCCAGCCAGGGCAGCAGCTCCTCGAGGGCCTCGGAGAACTGGGTGAGCAGGGACTGGGCGTGCTCCAGCTGCACGGCACAGGCGCCGCTGCGCAGGGACAGTTGCTCCGTGCGCTCCCGCAGTGCCTGCACTGATGGCTGCGGAGACAGGGAGTGACTGCATGGCCAGGGACACAGGGCACAGCCATCCCTGGGTGCTGGCAGTGTCCCCCTGGCACCCTCCCAGCTCACCTGAAGGCGCTGCTGCAGGGGCTCAGGGCAGCAGCGCAGCAGCGGCTCCGAGAACCCCAGCAGACGCTCAACCAGGCCGCGGCAATGCAGGATCTCGGCGGAGAGCAGCTGGAATGGAGCCGCAGGTGGGTGCCAGGTCCTGGCAGGAGCCGGCAGGATGGGGATGCCAAGCCAGTGCCCCCGGGACCCCTGTGCACCGCTGCAGACTCACCTTCTGCTCAGAGAGCTGCGAGTGGAGAGCCTCAGCGTCCAGCTGCACGCGGCCGATCTCCTCCAGCCGCTCACCCAGCCCAGCCACACGGCTCAGCTGGGACTCCAGGACCTGCTCAAACTGCAGCAGAGGGACAGACGTCAGCCAGGGAGGGTGTGAATGCACCAGGACCAATGCTGGGAATGGCGAGGGGCTCAGGGAGCCCAGTGTCCCACACCTTCTCCCTGTCACTGGCAGTGACTGAGGGCTCCTGGCCATCCTGCTGGCTCTCCCGCTCGCCCAACTCCTTCTCCATGCGGCTCAGCCACAGTGCCAGGTCCTCAGGGGCCGTGCCCAGGCGAGACGAGGCCTCCAGGGTCTGCCCCAGCCGGTGAGCGGTGTCAGCACTGCTCTGGCCCGCGATGAGGTACCGCATCCTCAGTGACTCCATCTTCTCCTGCGTCAGCTGGGCCTCCTCCCCTGTGGCAGTGTGACACCGCCATCAGTGCCACCGCACTGGCACCCCTGGACATGGAACTGGCCACACCGACAGCTTCCAGCCACGTGACAATCACTCTGTCCTGACCTTTCCCCTCCCCTACCCCTGCTCCTCCTGCTCCCAGACCCAGCTCTGGCCTCATCCCTCTGCCAGCAAGACCCACCTCGCCACTGAACCCTGTCCCACCACAGCTCTGACCCACAGGCTCTGCCCTGTCCTTTCTGCATCCCCTGGGATGCTCTCTGCCCCCTCTCACCACGCCACGGCTCCCGGTGGGGAGCAGCACACCCCAAAGACCCCCAGTGCCCAGGGGCCCCCTTGCTGGCCTGGGTTGCTGCTGTCTGTGCTCATCCCATCCCAATTCCCATGTCCTGACCCTGCGGCCATCACTCCCAGCCATTGCCACTCGCCTGTCACCAGCTCCAGGACGCGCTGCCCGCTCTCCAGGGCGCCATCCAGCTCTCCCAGCCGCCCACGGATCTCCTCACAGAGGGCCTGCAGCAGTGACCAGTGATGACACAGGCGTCCGTGTCCACCCTGTGCCCACTCCGCGCCCAACCTGTGCCCACCTGGGTCTGCTGGTGGGCATCCTGCACGCGGCCAACACAGCCGTCAGCACGCCAGAGCTGGGCCAGCTGCCGCTCTGTGGCACTGAGCCACTCCTGGAAGGCGTCTACGGCCTCCTGGAAGCCCTGGGCTGCCGGCAGGATCCGCTCCAGGCAGCCGTACCTGCGTCGGGAGGGCTGGGTGAGCTGGGCAGTGACAGTCTCCAGGCCAGCAAAGCCCCCTCTCCCCCACACCCAGGGTGCCCATGCCCTGTGCTGCCCTGAAGTGAGGGACACAGCAAGGCCAGTGTCCCCACAGAGGGGCCAGTGTCCCCACAGAAGGGGCCAGTGACAGATTGTCCATACAGCCCTGGAGCCGCTGCTCCTGTGCAGCCCCAGCACACGTGGTGGGGACAGTTCCTCCATCGTGGTGGCCCCAGGGCCAGTGGGGCAAAGCACAGGGACATCAGGGTGTCACAGACGCCGTGTGGGGGACACCAGAGGGCAGAGCCTGTGCCAGCAGGATGGGGATGCAGTCCAGGGATGAGGGCCTGGCCCCTGACCCACCTGGCTTCAGCCTCCTGCATCAGCTTGTCCCACCTCTCCCCGAGGCTGAAGAGGTCGGCACTGCCCTCGGCTGTGCCCGAGCCCTGTGCCGTCAGTCTGTCCTGCAGGACGAGCTCCACACGCGGCCTCCGTTCCTCCAGCAGGCGCTTCAGGAGCTGCAGGGACAGGGGACACCACGCTGGGGACTCCTGTGCACCCCTCCCACCTCGGCACAGCCTGCTCCAACCCCCTAATCCCCGCACGGGGCACGCGTGGGTGGGACACGCCGGCTGGCCCTGCTGACCTTCTGCTCCTCCAGCTGCGCCTTCACCACCTTCGCCTCCGCCGACGGCGGCTTCTGGTTGCTCACCAACTCCTCCATGTCGGCCACCCAGGCCAGCAGCCGCTCCAGCGTCTCCTGGCCCCGCTCCGCTGCCTCCTCTGGGACAGGGACAGCCCGTGAGGACACCTGTGGGGAGAGGTGGCTGAGCCGCCCGTGTGGGCAGGTGGAGGGCAGCCATGGGGCTGGGCAGCAGTCCCCACACCATGCCCTCTCCCCGAGGTGACACTGGTGACAGTGGGACCCTGTCCAGCCCGTGGGGTCCTCCCTGGCGTTCTTTGCAGGGCTCCCCAAAGCACAAGGGGCTGCACACCCGGTGTGGTTTGGATCCCTCCGGACCCATGGCCCCTCCAGGCAGAGCTGAGGGAGGGAGCTCCCTGTCCTACAGCACCAGGCTGGGCGCCCAGCAGGAGCGGTGCCAGCGGCCCAGCCCACACCAGGGCACAGACAGCGACTCCACACGAGCCCAAGGTCAAGACTCGCTGTGGAGAAAACCACGCTGGAGGGCAGCCCTGCGGCACAGGGCTTGGCACAGTGTCCTCCCAGCAAGGCTCTCTGTCCGTCAGTCACCTCGGTGGCGTCCGTGTGTCCGGCGCAGCCAGCAGCAGTGAGCTCCCCCACGCACTCCGTCAGCACGGTGACCGTCCGGGTGACCACGGGCTCGCCACCCTTCTCACCCGCCGGGTACTCGGTCACCTCCACGATCTCCGTCACGATGGTCTCGGTCACCTCCGTCACCTCCGTCACCTCCCGGGTGGTGACGGGTTTCCAGGACCAGGTGCTGCGGGGAACGCTGGCCCGGGGGGGCGTCCAGGCTGCGCCCCCCACCTGCCCCCTCACCGCAGCTGCACCCCCGTTCTGCACCGCCACCTCGGACTGGCTGCGCCTCAGCACCGGGCTGCCCGGCCGGCTCCGCGCGGCAGCGGGCACCGGGCTCCAGCCATTCTCCACCGGCACCGGTGCCTTCTCCAGCAGCTCGGGCCAGGCCTCCGTGACGCCTCCGGCGGATGGCTGCCCCGCGTCCAGCCCCGGCTCCCGCAGGAGCTCCTCCGGCCGCCGGCTCTTCTCGCCCAGGCAGCTGGGCCGACTCACCGAGTTCCCCATGGCGCGGGCGCCGGGCCCCCGCCTCAAATCCCGGCCTGCAATGAGCCAGGGGATGCGCGTTATTAGCGGGGCCACCGCGGGACCCCCAGATGCCGCCGGCCTGTGCTCGGCTCGACCACCTCACTCCACGGCGCTGCCTGACCTCGCGCTCCGGTCTTGGGGGTCCTGGCCCCCCGGCAAAGGGCTGCCAAAAGCCAGGGTACCGGGACAGCGAGATGGGACACTGGCCGTCACCGGGGCCTGGCGGAGGGAGGGGACCCCGAGGGACCCCCGGCAGTGCCCAGGGTGCCTGTCTCGGCAGAGGACGCGGCAGTGGCAGCAGCGCCAGGCGCTGGGGAGAGGCAGATGCTCCCGCCCGGCATCGCCCTGCGCCGTTGGATTAACGAGGAGCCGCCAGAGAGGAGCATCTGCCCGGGGGGACGGGGGGCTGGGGGCACCAAGCGGGGGACAGGCAGGTGGCCTCCCCAGCCTGCCAGCCCTGCCGCAGCCATAAATCCCCGGCGTGACCCGGCAAGACCCTCCCCCGGCAGCCCCCCCCCCGCAGCCGCCGGGCTGCNACCCCCGGCGTGCCCCGGCAAGCCCCCCCCCCGGCACCCCCCCCGCCGCAGCCGCAGTGCTGCTACCCCCGGCCTCACCCCCGGCCCTGGGCACACGCCCCTGTGCACGTGTGTACACACAAACACACGTGTGCAAACACACGCACACGCCACACACGTGTGCAAACACACGCACACACCCCACACGCGCGCACACACTCACTCCCACCCGTGTGCACACACCCCCCCACAGGCACACCCCACGCTCGCACCCCCGCTCGGGGTGGGGGGGGATCAGCGGCAGGACCCCCACGCCTGCATCAGCCGTGACACCAAACGCACCTGTAGCAGCCCCGCACACGCGTGGGGAGCACGCACCCACCGTGGCCGTGCCCCTGGCGTGGGTACCGGGCTCCCGTGGGTACCCTGAGCCCCCCCGCTCGGCCCAACACGCCGTGGGGCACGCCGCGGGCACGACCCCCGTGCGCGGTCACGCCACACGCACCCACGGGGGGGTCCCGACGCGCCACCCCGGTGGGTGCAGCCCCGCGGGGCATCGCGCTCCCACCCCACCGCGACCCCCCCCACACCCCTCCGCGTGTCTGGGGGCTGCGCGGGTGGGTGGGCCAAGGCGCGGGGTGACCTGGGGAGACCCCAACCCGCGGCACCCGCCCCGTGGGGCTGCGGGACACGGACCCCACCCGGCCCCGCGCACGCCGCAGCCCCGGAGCCGCGCGGAGCCCCCGCCCCGCACTCACCCCTCGGCGACTTCGGGCGTCCATGGGGCCGGGCCGGGGGCGCCGCCGCCGCCGTTACCGCTCCGGGGGGGCCCGGCCTGTGCGGGGGAGCGGGGCGGAGGCAGCGGGGGGAGACTCGGTCCCCGTTACCGCCGCCCCGGCCCCGCCGCCTTTGTGCGCCGCGCCCGCGGCACGGGGGGAGCGCGGGGGGCACCGGGCGGAGAGCCTCGCACCGGCAGCGGCCCGGCTCAGCGGGGCTGGTGTGACCCCGGGCACACCGCCGCCCCCCGTTAACCCTCCGGGAGCCGATCGCCGCCGTTACCGGGGAAACCCCCGGGGCCCCGCAGCCATCCCGCGGGGGAGGGGCGGTGCCGGCCCACCGCCCGCCCCGCGCCGCCCGGGGGGGCGACTGCCCGCACCTCGCACTGGCCCCGGCACCTGTACCGACACCAGCACCGCCACCGGCACCGGCACTAACACCGGCACCTGGTCCGGCACCGCGCTCTCACCGGCACCTGCTGCTGCCCCCGCGCCGGCACCGGCACCTGCTCCGGTACCGGCAACCACACCGGCACCGGCACCTGCGCCGGAACCAGCCCAGGCTGTGCTGCCTCACACGGAGCCCCAGGACAGCACAGCCCCACGGTGTCACAGCCCCACGGTGTCACAGCCCCACGGCCCCTCCCGCTGGGGTTGCAGCCCCCACCCTGGCTCTGGCCCCCCAGGCAGCGGCTGCTGTGGTCACTGAGGGGCTTGGCCCCGCTCCCTGGGGCTGTTTGGGTGCGGGGACCCCTCAGTCAGGGGCCCGGGGGGCTCAGCGGAGCAGGGCTGGGCTGGGCTGGGTTTGAGGGGGAGCACGCCGGGCTGCTAAGATGCTAAACTGAAGCTCACCCTGAGAGGCAGGGTGCTGCGGGCCTGGGTCTCCAGAACCCCCATCGCTGCCACCCTGGGTGCTCGAGGGACCAGGGGGCAGCCGGAGGTGCCCAGCCGGGGGCTGCTCCTGCCCGTGGTGTGAGCCCCATCCCCATCCTGCCCTGGCTCAGCCTCCCAGCCACTGAGAGCCCCCCAGGACTGGATCCTGCCCCACAGAGCCGCATGGGTGCCCCTTGCTGGGCCCCGGGAGCCGGGGGGCCGCTGCGGGCGCGTCGGCCACGCTGATGGATGGGGCTCCCTGGGGTCTCCTGGGAGCGGCGGGCGGCGGGGCCGGGGGCTTTGTCTGCTGCCAGAGACGCTGCTGGGAATTAGCATCTGCCAGGGCCTCGGTGGCTCCGCACCGTCCTGCAGCCGCTCGGCATCCTGCTCCCCACACGGCTCTGGAGCCTTCCGCTGCTGGCACCGAGGTGCTGGGCACCCAGCGGGCTCTGAGCCCCGCGGCACTCCAGGCACCCCACAGCGCCCAGCCGGGACCCGCTGGGCAGGAGCTGGGCAGGGGGTGAGGATCCAGCTCTTCCCTCAGAGCCACCTCCGTCCCACACGCCCGCCGGCAGCTCGCCCGGCACGCTCCGCAGCCCCAGGTACCGGGCTCGGGGTGGCACGGGTGCCCCGGGCAGGGGAGCCCGGCGCGGGGCACCGGGCGGGAGCGGTCGGCTGGAATCCACAGCCTCAGATCCCGGGAGCCGGGTGGGTTTCTGTGCGGCCTCGGCTTTGTCTGCGCCGGGGCCGCGATGAATGGCCCTTTCAGTTTGTGCCGTCATGTGTGCCGAGGGAGCCCGTGTGCCGGCCAGGCCTGGAACAAAAGGAGCCGGCGAGGGGCGGCGAGGAGGGGGCTGCAGGCAGCCCCCACTGCGCTGCTCCCGCTGCGGCTCCAAGCCTGGGCAGGGGGCACGGCAGCACACGGCTGCGCGGCCAGTGCGGGGCACACACCCGCCCTGCCCTGGTAAGGGCACACCTCCTGTGCCCGGCTGTACACCCCGTGCAGACCATCACACCCCTGTGCCCGGCTGTACACCCCTCACACAGCATCACACCCCTGTGCCCGGCTGTACACCCCGTACAGAACATCACACCCCTGTGCCCGGCTGTACACCCCTCACACAGCATCACACCCCTGTGCCCAGCTGTACACCCTGTGCACAGCCACACACCCCTGTGCACAGCTGTACACCCCCTGTGCCCAGCTGGACACCCCCTGTGCCCGACTGTACACCCTCTGTGCCTGGCTGCACACCCCTCACACAGCTTCACACCCCCTGTGCCTGGCTGTACACCCCTGTGTACCCAGCTGAACACCCCTCACACAGCCACACACCCCCTGTGCACACCTGTACACCCCCTGTGCCCAGCTGGACACCCCCTGTGCCCGACTGTACACCCTCTGTGCCTGGCTGCACACCCCTCACACAGCTTCACACCCCCTGTGCCTGGCTGTACCCCCTCTGTGCCCGGCTGTACACCCCTCACACAGCATCACACCTCCTGTGCTTGGCTGTACACCCCGTGCACAGCATCACACCCCTGTGCCCGGCTGTACACCCTCTGTGTCTGGCTGTACACCCCTCACACAGCATCACACCCTCTGTGCCTGGCTGTACACCCCGTGCAGACCATCACACCCCTGTGCCCGGCTGTACACCCTCTCTGTCTGGCTGTACACCCCTCACACAGCATCACACCCCCTGTGCCTGGCTGTACACCCTGTGCACAGCATCACACCCCTGTGCCCAGCAGTACACCCTCTATGCCTGGCTGTACACCCCTCTCACAGCATCACACCCCTGTGCCTGGCTGTACATCCTCTGTTCCTGGCTGTACACCCCCTGTGCCCGGCTGTACACCCCTCACACAGCATCACACCCCTGTGCCTGGCTGTACACCCTCTGTGCCTGGCTGTACACCCCGTGCAGACCATCACACTCCTGTGCCCGGCTGTATACCCTCTGTGCCTGGCTGTACACCCCTCACACAGCATCACACCCCTGTGCCCGGCTGTACATCCTCTCTGCCTGGCTGTACACCCTCTGTGCCAGGCTGTACACCCCTCACACCGACACACACCCTCTGTGCCCGGCTGTACACCCCTCACACAGCATCACACCCCTGTGCCTGGCTGTACACCCCCTGTGCCCGGCTGTACACCCCTCACACAGCATCACACCCCTGTGCCTGGCTGTTGTGCATACCCCCAAACCCCTGTGCCCAGCTGTACACCCCCTGTTGCCTGGCTGTACACCCCCTGTGCTCGGCTGTACACCCCGTGCTCGGCTGTACACCCCTGGTGTTTGGCCACTGTCCCCGTGCCCAGGTGACAGTGCCACGAGCTGCAGCTGGACCCGGTGCAGGTGGTGGCCCTGTGGCCAGCAGGGCTCCAAGGCAGTGGTACCCTGAGTACCGCCAGGGCCATGGGGCTCCAAGCCAGCAGCTTGGAGAGAGGGAGCCAGCAGGTGGTGGCCCTGTGGCCAGCAGGGCTCCAAGGCAGTGGTACCCTGAGTACCGCCAGGGCCATGGGGCTCCAAGCCAGCAGCACCCCTGGGCTGGGGAGAGGGAGCCGGGCACAGGAGACCTGACCCCGGAGAGCTGCAGGGCTGTGCTGAAGGGTGTCCCAGCCACCTGTGGCCAGATGCCTTCCTCCCTTGCAAGGACCAAGACCTCACCAGCCTCGGTGCAGACGTGGGCTGGTCCTGCCCGGCTCTGCACGGCCCAGTCACCACCCAGGGCCGGACGTTACCTGCAGGGCCGTGCCGGGCTCTGGCAGCGCCAGCAGCCGCTTCTCTACGGCGTCCAGCCAGTGCCGCAGGGCAAGCAGCTGCTCCTGCACCTCCAGCCTCTGCTCGGACCGCAGACAGGCTCTGGGGAGAGAGCAGAGACACACCAGGCTGTGGGGGACACGGCTGCTGTCCCCGCCTGCCCGCACCGCCCCGAACTCCGGGCTTGCTGCCCACCTGCACCGCGTGTGTCACAGCCACACCTGCGCTCACGGCTGTGCTCGCTGCCACACAGCCAGCCCACTCCCTCCCCACCCCAGACTGCCATGAAGGGTTCAGCAGCTCCCCCGGCAGGGTGCGGACACCCGGGCACGTCCGCAGCTCCTGACACGGCCCGTCTGGCAGCGCCCAGCGGTGGCCGTACCTCTCCATCTCCTCCCTGCCCCATGGTGACCTCTCCACGCCATCTCCGGTGAGCCCGGCGTCTCCCGCAGCGCCGCGCACCTGCAGGGAGAGCAGAGGGACGGTGGGCACAGCACACCAGCTCCTGGCACAGGGGCGGGGGACACGGCTCCACAGTGCGGAGTTTGGAGCGTTGCTGTGTCTCCCCAGGGACAGCCCATCCCCGCCAGCTGGGACAGAGCTCCCCTGGCCAGGATCCCCCCTCTGTCCTGTGCTCTGGCCATCACCAGGACCTGCAGGTTTGGGCTTGGCTCCAGCTCCTCTGCATTCCTGCGGTACACCTCAATTTCCCAACCTTTTTCAGCTGGGATCACTCCCAGATGTCACCCTGCTGCCTCTGGTGCCCCGTGTCCCTTCACCTGCTCTGTGCACTGCAGAGCCATGGTCCAGCCCCTGGCTGAGCCCAAAACAAGCCATGGCACACTGACCCCCAGCAACAAATTACCAAGTGGCCCGTGGAAAACCCCCTGCTCTGGCATGGGGCAGTGGTGTCTCAGAGCAGATGCTCCTCAGGTGCTGCAAGTGCAGCCACTTTGCCACAACACATGGGAGAAGATGCCAGGCAAACACAAGATCTACAACCAGCAATGCCCTGGCACGGACACGGGGCACGGACAGGCAGCAGTTACTTCGTGCCCCAGGGGAGAGTGGGACTGGCAGGAGGGATGACACCAAGCCTGCACCCAAAGGCTGAGGGTGATGCTGCTCCACAGCCCAGGAGCACTGTAATTAACCTGTTGCTAACCCTGATTAATTAAGCCAGGTCACTTGGCTGAGCACAAGGAGGGGGAGACACCACTGTGAGGGAAATGGGGCACAGCCACAGCAATGCCACAAAATGATGATGCGCCCAAGACCTAAGCAAGGACATGACCACATCTCCAAGATATTGTACCAGAGGAACAGTCCTGATACGTGGGATGGATAAACGGGAGATAAAACCCCCGTGGAGCAGGAGGGACGTGGCACTGCTGCCGTGGATGGACCTGGGGAAGGTGACATACGGCACCTGAGCAGGAGCTGCAGCACAAGGGGGCTGGGAGGGCCTGGGATATGTCTGCTGCAGAAGGAACCTCAGCCAGGGTCTGCTCAGGGACCCCACCAGCAGCAGCTGTGAATTCCCTGGATGAGGGGAAGAGGCATCAGGCAGGTGCTGGGTGCTGGCGCTGCAGCAGTTCCTCGTGGTCGGAGTGCCAGCAGGGCTCAGTCCCGTCGGGGACACTCTGGGGACATGTGCTCACAGCAGACAGTGCTGTCACGATGCCATCAGCAGGGCCCCAACCAACCCACGCACCCACAGTGTGGCCACCTGCCCCAGCCCTGGCAGCAGTGCCACCCACCAGCTGGAAAAGCCACCAGCAGTGCCTTGCTTCCCCCTGCCCAGGGCCAGGTCAGTGTCCAGGGAGGGAGCAGGATGGCACAGTGGGGGCCACCATGGCTCGTGGCAGCTCCAGTGCAGTCACAAGTGGTCCCACAGCCCTCCTAGCCCCATGCTGGTGGTCCCTGACCCCGTGTGGCCTCATCCCAGGGCAGGAATGCAGTGTGACAATGCCAGCCCTGGTGCCGGAGGCTGGGCACAGAGAACCAGGCAGGTGGAGCATGCTCCCGCAGGTGGGCACGGGGAAAATCTCTTCCAGCCCAAACTCAGCCTGGGCTGCTGGGGCTGGGGATGGAGCTGGAGCTCCGATGGTCGCTGCCAGCCCATCCCAGACACGGTGCCAGCACGGCTGCACCGGCTGCTCCAGAGACACGGGACCGCGAGGAGCAGCAGACCCCAAACGGGTGCTGGGTGCCCTCATGCCTGGGAGGGTCCCACAGCCGCCCCCTGCCCCGGCACGCTGCGAGGGCCGGTTCAGAGCATCTCCCAGCCCCGGCTGGGGCACCGGACACCGCGGGCTGCCCGCGCACCGGGAGCGTGACAGCCGGAACAAACAGCTCTGGAGCTGCCTGACAGCAGCTCCCGGTGCCGCTGAGGGAGGCGGATCCCGCACCGCGCTGCCCACACCGCACCACCCCGTCGGACTAGGGGCTCTGGGGGCTGCCTGGAGCCCGGCAGGACGTGGCGGCTGCGGCAGCACCGTCCCCGCTCGCTCCGTGGCCGGGGGGATTCACCGCTCCGGCCAGCAGCGACCCCGGCTCAGGCCGGCGGGGCACGGAGGCGGGCAGCGAGCCTCAGCGGCACGGCCGGGGGGGGTCCCGGGGTCCCTGGCCATGAGGAGGTTCAGCGCCCCAGCGAGGGGTGGGGGCGTGGGAGAGGCCGGTCGGGCTTTGTGAGAAGCTGTACAGAGCGTTCCCGGCGCGGCGGGGGCCGAGCCAGCAGCGCCCGGGGCGGTGGGCACAGGGAGCTGGCAGCTGCTCTGTGCCAGCAGGGCCACGCTCGGGACAGCGGCCACGGGTCCCGGCCGGCGGACCACAGCCAGGACGGGGCGGTGCTGCCACTCACGCCCCGAAGGGCGGTGGGGAAATGCCGGCGGGGGGCGAGGGACCCCTCCACGGGCGGGGAAGCTGTCGGTGCCTCCCGTGCCACCGCAGTTCTGAGGGATGGTTTAACTCGGGGGGCGGGGAGGGTTAGCTCCAGCCTCCGCAGCAGCAGGGCAGGGTGACATGCAGGGCATTAAAATGGGAAATATGGTGGAGTTCTCCATGGTGACGAGCTTGGCCCGGTCACTCCCAGCGCAGGGTGCTGCAGGGGATGTGGGATGGACAGGGGGTATCAGTGGGGCAGGAGGGTGACATGGAGCAACACAAGGTGATGAAGAGTGTCCGTGGACAGGGGACGCTGTGCTGCGTGGGGGAAGAGGCTGGCTCACCCCAGGAGCAGTCAGCCTGGATCTCGGGGCATTCCCCCTCCTCACCCTCCTGTGCCCCTTTGCCAGCCACCCTGAGGAGATCCCACTGCCTCAGGCACACCAGGGAGGGTCCCCATGACAGGGGCACAGGGTCGAAGGGGTGTGGGGAATAGGGTCCCCCCTGGCACATGGATGTGGGGACCAGGAAACAGAGTTGGACCCCACCAGTGTCAGAGGGAGGGAGGGGTGGTGAGGGGCTTCCAGGCCATGACATGGGACTGGGCCATGGGTCAGAAGGCTCTTGGTGGTCTCAGGAGCTTTAGGAGATGTTACTCACCCTGGGGGATGAGTCAGGAAGTTGGGAGGTAAGCAAGGAATGTCTGGGGGGAGCAGGGAACATCTGGGGGACACAAGGAAATATCTGGGGGGCCACTGAGGTGGGACAGGGCCCCAAGCAGTTTGTGTCATCTGGGGGAACGTCCTGCTGTTCTGGGGCCTCTCTTGAGCCCCCCAAATGGCTGCAGGAGCCTACAGCCCCCCTGAGTCCCCCTAGCCAGTCTGTGCCTAACGGCCTCATCCCACTGCTGGTGGGGACAGACGGACGCAGCAGTTAATTGCTGATGGACAATGCAATTAACGTCCTACCCAGCCACCGCCATCTGTCCCGGCCAGCCCCACCCGGGGCTGCTGACATGCTTGGCTGGTCCTGGCACAGTTGAGACCCCACCAGCCCCTGGACATCACAGGGGGCCTGCAAGGTCCTGACAGCTCTGGCGCTCCTGGCACAGTGCCTGGGGCTCCTGCCACTGCTGTGGGATGACTCTTGTGCTCAGGGAGTCCCAGCCTGGGCTGCACAGTGGCACCTGCCTCAGTGGGCTGGACAGACCCCTTGAGCCACCTGTGCCAGGGGCTGCACTGACATCTCCAGGTGTGCCAGCCTAAATGCTGCTGTCCTACCAGCGGTTGCCAGGCCACCACATCCTGAACCCCCTGAAGCCCCTCAGCCTTACAGCTGACCACTGCCATCCACCCACTGCCCAAAGAGAGTGCCCACAGCACAGCCCACAGCGGGCAGAGGCCACGGCACCGGCAGCAGCACACATGGATGGGAACAGTACCATGGAGGACAGCGTCCCTGCCCAGTCCAGAGCCCCTGGATGAAGGGACAGGTCTGTCCTTGTACAAGCAATGCTCAGAAGCCCCCACAGCACCAGCAGCACCCGCTCCCCAAGACCAGGGGTCTAATGCTGCACCCACATTGACCTCCCAGCAGTGTCAGCTGTGCTGCCAGCATGGGGCAGCTCTGGGGACAACCCCCTGACCCTGCTCTGTGCCTGGCAGCACCATGGGTACACCCAGGCCCAGGTCAGACCCCTGGCACCCCAACACACTTCACCATGACCTGGGGCAGCCCATAGAGCCCGTGGCATGAAGCTGCAGGAGACAGTGGGAGCCCACGGCCACGGTGGCAAGGCCAAGGGGCGAACAGACCACGCAGAGCTGCTGGCTGGTTTCAGAGGATTCTCCTTTACTGCCCTTGCAGGGGAGCCCTGGGTCTGCACTGCTCCTTTTACAGACACTTGGTGGTATGTACAAGTTTAGTGTTTTGCCCCCGAAAAGAGATGTGTTTGGGTAATCCATGGACCCCCACTGTCCCGATGAGTGATGGTCGGGGTGTGGGGGGCCCTGGGAGTGGGGACTGTCCTGGAGCCGCGTGCAGTGGCCCCTCATGCAAAGCCGAACGGGGTCATGAGAGCAATAATGACACCAGAGGCGGAGGGTAACATGACAGGATTTACAGGTGGCAGATGAGAGCAGGGGGGAAGGAGGAGATGTTCTGGAGATCCGCAGTGAGCCCGACACCACACCAGGAGGCCATCCCCAGGGAAGAGGGAGTGTGTGGGGCCAGCGGGGGCCAGGTGACCCCGTGGGTGCTTCTTGGGCCATTGGCTGCTCGGGCACTGTGGCCCCAGTCTCTGGCAGGGGACTCTGGCAAGTGCAAAGGGTGAGGGAGAACGTCCCTGTGTCCTCAGGTGCGGTCCCACCGGCCTCAGGGCGGGGGACGGGCTCCATGGCGGCGATGAGGGGAAGTGGTATGGACATCCAGCCACACTACAACAAAGCGAACAGAAAAGATGGGATGAGACAGGGAGAACAATCCATGAAATGAAGCCACCAAGCCCGGCCGTCAGTGCCGCGCACCTGCTGTGGGACCGGGACAGACCGGGGAGGTCGGTGTTACCTGCGCAGGTGAGCACGGCTGAGCAGCTGCCGCCTCTGGGGCTCCCCTCGAGCCCATCCACGACCTGCTGATGTCGGAGACCCAGCTCAGGAGCTCGCCCAGCGGCACTGGGAGGTCTTTGTTGGGACTGGAAAAAGACGTCTGCCAGAGAGAGAGCGCGTTAGCGCCGGCATGGGGGGGAGCCAGGGGGGTGGAATTACCGCGAAGAAGGAAAAGGAAGCTGTTTTTACAGAAATCTCCCTATTTCTAACAAGAGTGTGTGCCAGGCTGCTACAGCATCCTACGACCCACCCTGTGCTGCAGGGGTCCCATGGCCCTCATACTCTTTGTGAGGGTCAGGAAAACACCCACGGCTCTGGGGGGTTCTGGGGGCAGGAGCTGCGCAGACCCAGGCAGGGGCGTGGGCTCTGGCAGACAGCTGCCAACGGGTCATGGAGCCACATGAGTGTGAGGAAATCAACCTCGAGCAGAAGCACTTCCCAGATACACGGAGAGACTGACAGACAGACCGGCCGACCGCGGCGGGCGCGTCCCGGAGGACGGGTGAGCGGGTGGGCTGGCGGAGGCAGGCACGCAGCGAAGCCCCTCGGCGGGTGAAGTGGCGAGCAGAGGCAGGTCCCCCCGCATGGCGCGGAAGCACCGGGCAGCGCCAGCGCGGCACTTACGGTCAGGGCACCGGCTCTGCGGCGTGGTGGTGGGGACGTGCCAGGAGGCCAAGGCAGGGAGATGGGGCAGCTCGGGGGGCTGGGGTGCAGAGCCCCCTCCTCGCTGCACTGAGGGCGCGTGGAAGGGGTCCAGGCAGCAGCTTCAGGGCTGGTGTGGTGTGTCTAGCTGTCCAGTGCCGAGGAGCTGGTGATGTCCTCCTCTGGCACATCGGTTGCAGTGGGGTGCACCACAGGGCCAAGGCAGTCTCCTCTTTTGGGGTGCAGGGGCTGAAGCCGGCAGGTTAATTACAAAAGAATGCTAAGTGGTTAGATCCAAACGGGGAACTGTTTTCTTGGTGTCCGGCTCGGCCGCGCCGTGTGCGAGCAGCGGCGGGATTGGCGCAGCCAGGAGCAGGAACGGTGTCCGGCTCCTGGGGCACAGGGTGGGGAGGGTAGTGTATATTCTCTCTTGTCTCTTAATATACAAACACTGTCAGCACATTCGCATATATTAATTTATTAGTCTTGTCTTTTTGGTTAAACTTGAGGCACTGCTTTGGGAAAAAAGTGGAGGTTCAAAATTAAAAAAAATACTAGTGATTAGCCAGCAGCGTTGCCACATGCGGAGCGGGTGAGGCAGCGCCTCGGGGGGCTGGCAGGTCTCAGGCCACGTGGAGCAGGGGCCCAGACACCCCGGGGCACTCCCTGCTCGCCTCCCACCCGCAGCTTCTGGATGCGGCCAGGGCGAGGGCAAGGGCAGCCTCCTCCATGGTGCCCTGGGTACTCCCCGTGTATCTGCGCCCGAAACTCGAGGAGGAGTAAGAGGAGGAAGAGAAGGTCATGGAGAAGCCGGAGCCAGTGGCGTCGAAACTGCCGCGCCGGGAGCCTGAGCGGGAGCCGGTGCGAGAGCCCGAGCGCGATCCGGAGGTGGAGCCGGCGCTGCTGATGTTGTAGGGACTGTAGTAGCCCTTGCTGGACTGGGAGGAGGCCTCCAGCAGCCGCAGGCCAGTCCCATCCTCGATCATGCTCCGGTCCATGGCATCCTTGTAGGAGATCTTGAGCTTGGTCTTGGGGCAGGTGAGGTACTTGGAATAGGTGTTGACATCCCGCAGCTTCTGGGCAGTCCGTGCGTCAATGGTGCCCTTCTGCAGCGCCTCATCCAGGGAGACACGGCCTGGGGCATCAGGCTCGATCAGGCCCCCTGTCAAGTACTGCACCTCCAGGAACCGCTGCCCGGCCTCATAGTACAGCCAGCCCTTCTTCAGGGCCTGCGCCGCCGACATCTTTGTCTTGGTCCGCGGGTCCTCAAAGCCGTAGAAGGCCTTCTGCGCCAGGTTGATGCGGTCCACCATGATCTTGTCAACCAGGCCCTTGGTGACCGCATCAGCGACGGTGCATTTGTCACCGGTGTTGGGGTCGATGATGCCTCCGGTGCAGGCTTGGGCTTCCAGCAGCCGCTGCCCTGTGATGTTGTCCACCAGGTTGCGGCGCATCGCCTCCGTGATGGACACCTTTTCCAGGGTGTCCGTGTCCAGGATGCCTGCCACTGGCCCAGTCTCTTCGGTTGGGTCAGTCCACATGGAGATCTGAGTCCGTGACAGGGCTGGGCTGACAGTGTAGGAGGAGGAGGATCCAACTGAGGATGACCGCGACCGGAAGCCACCCATGTTGCCAGAGAGCATGTCAGCAAACTCAGTGATGGAGAGGGTGCCTGAGCGGTACTGGTCCAGGGCTGACTGGTCAATCAGACCCTTGCCAATGGCATCATCGATGTCATACTGGCGCCCTGAGCGCCTGTCGATGATCATTGACTTCACCACGCCATCGGAGGAGGAGGTGGTGATCTCCTCCCACTCGCACTCCTGCTCTGACAGCTCCAGGTAAGTCTGGTGGTCAATGAGGCCCTTGCGATAGGCTTCGTAGACAGACATCTCCTTGCCAGTCTCCGGGTCAACGATCACCACGCGGCGCTTGCGGACGGAGGACTTGGAGGAGGTCTTCCTCTCCCGCTTTTTCTCCTTCAGAGGCAGGAGGCAGAGGCCGGTCTCTGGGTCTGTGATGCACCGCTCCATGAGCTGCAGGTAGGTGAGGTTCTCCTCTGTGTTGGGGTCGAAGAAGCCCTTGGTGTCGTCACTAGGGTCCAGCAGGATCTCGTTCATCTCCTCGTCAAAGAGGCCCCTCTTGTAGGCCACCTCCACAGGCAGGCGGTGGCTCTCCTCAGGGTCGATGATGCCTCCCGTGGCGATCTGTGCCTCCAGTAAGCGGATGCCGTGGTCCTTCAGGATCAGACCCTTCTTCATCGCCTGGAAGAGGGAGATGAGCTTTCCGGTGTAGGGGTCCCGGTAGCCGGTGACGGCCCGCTCGGCAGAGAGCAGCTTGTCCTTGAACTCGGGGCCCACAATGCCCATGCGCACAGCTTCCTCCACTGTCAGTTTGAGCCCCTTGATGGGATCAATCACATAGCCCGTGGCTGCCTGTGCCTCCAAGAGCTCGAAGGCAGTGCCAGGCCGGATGATCCCCTTCTTCATGGCCTGGTAGATGGACAGACGCTCCTTTGTGGAGTCCACAAAGACGCCAGCGATGCAGCTGGTGCCCTCCAGGAACTTCTTCAGGTTCTTAGAGACCTCCTCGACAGAGGTGAGACCCTCCTGGAGGCGCTGGGCTGTGGCTTCGTCCATCACCTGTGAGAGGACCAGCTCCTCCACAGTGATCTGCTTCCGCAGGCCCCGGAAGGTGAGCTTCCGTGTGTCGCAGAGCGGGAGCAGGAGGAGCCTGGAGTTCTCGTCCTTCCGACACCGCCTCAGCAGCTGCGTGTAGCTGAGCTTCTCATCTGTGGAGGGGTCCACGTAGCTGCGCACCTCGCTGGGCTCCGACAGCATGTCATACGTCTCCTTGTTGATGAAGCCCCGCTGGAGGGCCACCTCCAGGGGCAGGTGGAAGCCCAGGTGAGGGTCAATTATGCCGCCGGTGGCGATCTGGGCGTCTAGGAGCTTGAGGGCCTCTTCGCTGGGAATGAGATCCTTCTTCATGGCCTGGAAGAGGGAAATCTTCTGTTCACTGTAGGGGTCCCTGTAGCCGGTCACAGCTCTCTCTGCAGACAGGAGCCGGTCGTGGATCTCTGGCCCCACCACGCCCTTCCTGACTGCCTCATCAACAGTCAGCATTTCATTCTTCGTGGGGTCGATCATGAAGCCGGTGGCTGCCTGGGCCTCCAGGAGGGAGCGGGCCACTTCGGAATTGATCAGGCCCTTCTTCAGCGCCTGGTAGACACTGAGTGTCTGCTTGGAGGAGGGGATGTAGATGCCAGCCACACAGCCTGACCCATAAAGGTACTTCCAGACAGTCTCCACATCCAGGAGCTCCCGGAAGGTTTTGGAGCCCTGTTTCAGCAGGTTGTAGATGTCCTGTGTGATGATCTTGGCCTCGTAGAGGTCCTCGGCTGTGATGCGGCGCCGGACATAGTCATAGGATGTTAGATTCTGCTGACGGATGATCTCAGTCTTCTCGATGATCTCGATGATAATGATGATCATGCGCTCCTTGGACACGCGGCCCGACTGGAACTCCTCCATGAGGTGTTTACGCTGCTCCTCGGGCAGCAGGTCTGAGTGCATGACATCCCACAGTGACATGGAGGAGCCTGCCCGGCTGCCCACAGGGATGTCCACCTGTGTCTCCTCAAACACCTTCCGTGTCTCTTCTTCTGTATACATGTGAGTGGTTTCCACCACTTTTTGCTTCTCAGGCTCCCGCAGCGGCAGCAGGTATAGGCCCGTCTCGGGATCCTCGATGCACCTCTCCTTCAGCTGCACATAGGTGAGGTTCTCCTGAGTGTTGGGGTCGAAGAAGCCCTTGGTGTCATCACTGGGGTCGGAGAGAGTCCGGTTCATCTCCTCGTCAAAGTAGCCACGCTTGTAGGCCACCTCCACGGGCAGGCGGTGGCTGTGCACGGGGTCGATGATGCCACCGGTGGCGATCTGGGCCTCGAGCAGACGGATGCCATGCTCCTTGACAATAAGCCCTTTCTTCATGGCCTGGAACAGGGAGATGGTATCACCCGAGTAGGGATCCTTGTACCCCGTGACAGCCTTCTCAGCCGACAGCAGCTTCTCGTGCAGCTCAGGCCCGACAATGCCAGCCTTCACCGCCTCGTTGACGTACAGTTTACGGTTCTTCACAGGGTCAATCAAGAACCCAGTGGCTGCCTGGGCTTCCAGGAGGACCACGGCTGTGCTGGGTCTCAGCAGGTTCCTCTTCATGGCTTCATAGATGTTCAGCTTCTCCTTGGTGGCCTCCACATAGACACCGGCAATGCAGTCGCTGCCATGCAGGAATCTCCTGACTGCATCTGTCTCAGAGAGGTCCTTCACTGATTTCTTGCCTTCCTTCAGCTGCTCGTACTGGGTTTTGCTGATGATGCAGGACTCCAGCAGCTCGCTGGCTGGCACTGGTGCCCGCAGACCACTGAATGTCAGTTTCTCCTGCTTTTTGGTTTCTGCCTCCTCGATGATGGTGATCACAATCTTGATGATCTTCTCGATGGTCACTTTGCCGGTCTTGTACTGTCGGAGCAGCTCCCGCCTGTGCTCCTCTGTGAAGTATTCAGAGTGGATCAGCTCCCAGATGGTCATTGTCTGGCCCTTCATGCTGCCCACCGGGACCTCTATGGTTGCTTTGTCGAAGCACTCCTTGGCCTGGCTGTCAGTGTAGATCTCCTCCTGCTGTGACTGGATTGCCTTGTCAGATAGGGGCAGCAGGCGTAGGCCAGTCTGCTTGTCGCGGTGACAACTCTTCTGCAGCTGCACATAGGTGAGGTGTTCCTGGGTGTTGGGACAGTAGAAAGCCTTGGCTTCATCTTGGAACTCAGTCAGAGCCTTGTTTATCTCTGGGTCGAAGTAGCCGCGCTTGTAGGCAACCTCAAGCGGGAGCCGGTGGCTGTTGACGGGGTCGATGATGCCACCAGTGGCAAGCTGGACGTCCAGCAGCCGGAGCCCAGTGTCGCTGGGGATGAGGCCCTTCTGGAGTGCTTGGTAGAGGGAAACTGTCTGACCTGTGTAGGGATCCTTGTAGCCAGTCACCGCCTTCTCTGCCGACAGCAGCTTCTCGTGGAACTCTGGCCCCACCACCTCGGCCTTCACTGCCTCATCCACGGAGAAGAGCTTGTTAGCCACAGGGTCAATGATGTAGCCGGTGGCAGCTTGTGCCTCCAGCAGGGACAGGGCAACTTCTGGCTTCAGCAGGTTTCTCTTCAGGGCCTCGTAGAAGGTGAGCTTCTGGCCTGTAGACTCCACCAGGACACCAGCAATGGCATCCGTGCCCTTCAGGTACTGCCGTACGGACTCCATCTCTGCCACGTCCTTTATGGACTTCTTGCCCTGGTGCAGCTGGTTGTAGAGGTCCTTGTTGATGATCTTGCTCTCAAGCAGCTCGGCAGCGGGCACGGGACCCCGCAGGCCCTCAAAGCACATCTGGCTCTTCTTCTCACTTTCCTCCACAACCGTGATGACGATCTTGATGATCTTCTCCACTGTGATCTTGCCAGTCCTGTACTGCTGGATCAGGTCCCGCCTTTGGTCCTCAGTGAAGTATTCAGAGTTGATTAGCTCCCAGATGGTCATCGTCTTCCCTTGGAACTTGCCAAACGGTGCTGTCACCGTGGCCTTCTTGAAGACATCCTTGGCTTCCTTGTCAGTGTAGACCAGCTCTCTGGCTTTGGCTGCTTGGTCAGTGAGTGGCAGGAGGCACAGCCCTGTGTCCGGGTCAGTCACGCACCGCTCCATGAGCTGCAGGTAGGTGAGGTTCTCCTGAGTGTTGGGATCGAAGAAGCCCTTGGTGTCATCAGTGGGGTCAGACAGGACCTGATTCATCTCCTCATCGAAGTAGCCACGCTTGTAGGCAGCTTCCACGGGCAGGCGGTGGCTGTTGACAGGATCGATGATGCCGCCGGTGGCGATCTGGGCCTCGAGCAGGCGGATGCCGTGGTCCCTGACGATGAGATCCTTCTGCATGGCCTGGAAGAGGGAGATCTTGTCACCTGTGTATGGATCCTTATAGCCGGTGACAGCCCGCTCGGCCGACAGCATCTTGTTGTGCAGCTCTGGCCCGATCACTCCCTCTCGCACCGCCTCGTTCACCGAGAGCCTTGCATTCCGCACAGGGTCAATGATGAAGCCAGAAGCAGCCTGTGCCTCCAGGAGCACCAGCGCTGTGCCTGGGCTGAGCAGCTTCTTCTTCATGGCTTCGTAGATGCTCATCTTCTGGTTGGAGGGTTTGATCAGCAAACCGGCAATGCTGCTCTTGCCCTGCAGGTACTTCTTGACATCCTCCCTCTGAGAGAGCTCGCCCACACTCACAACACCCTTTGCCAACTTGTCTAAGTTCTCCCTGCTCAGAATGCCTGCATCAGCCAGCTTCTCTGCTGACACCTTCTGCCGGATGCCGTCAAAGGCGAACTCCGGCTCCCCATTCTGGGCTAAGCCGTCCATTGCATCCCGGCCATTGGGCACAGCCTTGATGTCCAGCAGCTGCGTTGTCGTAACCACCTCCCCAGGCAGGTCATCTGTCTGGATCATGATCTCCCGTCTCTGGGCCAGGGCAGCCTTGTACTCCTCCTGCATCTGCTCGAGCCTCTCCCTCAGCTTCTTGTTCTCTTCTTCCAGAAGTTTCTCCTGCTGCTGTCGCTGCTTCTCCAGCTGCTGTAGCTCCTCCTGCTTGTGCCGGACGTTTTCCTCAGCTTCCTTCTGATGCTTCTTGGCTTCCTCTAACATAGCTTTCAACTGCTGCTTCTCCTGCTCCATCTCCTGCTGCTGCCGTTCCTGCTCTGCCTTCAGGTTCTGGGCTTTGTTCACTTCATCCTTAAAGAGCTTCTCCAGCTTCGATTTCTCCTCCTCAATGAACTTCTCCTTCTGCAGCAGGGCATCTTTCTCCGTCAGGAAGCTCTGCTGCAGGAGCTGCGTCTCCTGACGGAGCTGAGCCTGCTGGGCCACCTGCATCTAGGGTGGGAGAGAGAACAGTGCAGTCAGACACCCAGGAGGGCAGTGGGGGACTGAGGGTGGGCTGAGGCAGGGGGACGGGCGGCAGGGGTGGCACGGAGGCACAGTCACTCAGACACTCTCTGCATCAGTTAAGAGCTAAGGAGCAGAGGCAGGGTTAGGGAGCCACACACAACATGGGGCAGGATGAGCAGGGGAAGGACACAAGGGAACCCCCAGCACTCAGGCTGGGAGCTGGGCACAGAGAGGAACACGGCAGGACATGCCACGGGGTGGAAGAGCCAGCCCAGGCGGTGGGGATCCCACCTCCATGGCTCCAGGGGTTTGGGGTCCTGCTCCGACGCTGCCTGAGGGGTTTGCTCCATCACCTCCACCTCTACGCACATCCCTGACCTGCACAGGGAGTCCAGCCCCACCATCCCCAGTGATGGTCCTGAGGACCGGCCCAGGGATGGTGTGGGCTGGCTGGGAAGAGGGATAGCCTCCCTGCGTACCACCACCACTAAAGGGGACCCACAGCTCAGTACCTCCTCTGCCTTCTGCTGCAGCAGCGCTGCCTCCTGTTTCAGCTTCTCCTTCTCCTTCTCCAGGTCAGCGATGGCCTTCCGCAGCTTTTCTGCATCCTCATCGCTCTGGTGCCGCTGGATCTCCAGGGTGTGCACCATCGTCATCTTCTCCTGTGTGGCCAGCTCAGTCTCATGCAGCCTCTCACTGATCTCCTCCGCCTGCTTTTTGAACCGCTTGGCTTCCTCCTCAGCCTTGGCCTGGGCCATGCTCATCTCTGCCACCTGCAGCTTGAGGCGCTCAGCCTCAGCTGTAATGTCCAGCTGCCGCCGGCGCTCAGCCTCCAGCGTCTTCTGGAAGCCCTCGGTCTCCTCAGCCAGGCGCTGCTGCATCTGCTCCTTGTCCTCCTGCAGCTTCTTGGCATGTTCCTGCGCCAGATCCTTCTGCTTCTGCAGCATCTCAGCCTCTGCCCGCAGCCGCGTGGCCTCCTGCACCGCCTGCATCTTCTCCTTCAGCATCTTCTCTGCCAGTGCCCGCTGCTGCGCCAGGTCGTCCTCAGCCAGCTGCCGCATGCGGGCGGCCTCCTGCGCCTCCACGCTCAGGCGGGCCACCTCCTCCGCCACCTGCTTCATCTTCTCTGCCTCCTCTGCCAAGAACTTCTGCGTGTTGTCCTTGTCCTTGAGGATCAGTGCCTTGTTCTCCTCCTCGATGCGGCTCTTCAGCTTGGCCAGCTCCTCCATCTGCACCCGGACCTTGAAGAGTTCCTCCTCCACTTGGGCCTTTTGCCGGACGGCGTCTGTCACCTCCTCCTTCAGCCGCTGCAGCTCCTCATCCAGGATGCCCTTCTGGTGGTCTGTCTCATCCAGCTGCAACTTCACCTTGGTCAGCTCCTGCTCCACCTGCGCCTTCTGCCGCAGTGTCTGCTCGGCAAACTTCTTGTGCTTCTCCATCTCGGCATCGGCCAGCTGCTTCTGCCGCAGGGCAGCCTGCTCTGCCTGCGCCCGTTTTGCTGCCTCCAGCTCGGCCTCCTTCCGCAGCTTCTCTGCATCTGCCTGTGCCTGTGCCTTGGCCTGCGCCTCCTCCTCTGCCCGCTGCTTCAGCCGCTCAGCCTCCTCCACGCGCTGCCGGGACAAGCTGGCGTCCTGCTCGGCCTTGCCACGGGCAAACTCGGCCTCCTCAGCCGCCCGCCGGGCCCGCTCAGCCTCCTCACGCAGCCGGTCCAGAAGGCTCTGCTCCTGCTGGCGTGTCTGCAGCAGCTCCTGCTCCTTCTGCTGCACGGCAGCCAGGTGTGCCTTCTCCTCGGCTGCAATCCGCTTCTGCGCCGCCTCCCGTGCCAGCTGGATCTGCCGCTCTGATTCCTTTTCCGCTAGTTCCTTCTGCCGCCGTGCCTCCTCCACCATGGCCCGCAGCCGCTCCACCTCCTCCAGGGCCAGACGCCGCTGCCGCCCTGCCTCCTCCTCGGCCGCCAGGATGGCCTGCACCTTCTCTTCAGCCTCACGCCGGCGGCCCTCCTCCTCCAGCGCCAGTGCCCGCTGCCGCTCAGCCTCCCGCTCCGCCTGCTCCCGGCTGCGCTGCACCTCCTCTGCCTCTCCACGGATGCGGTTCAGCTCCCGCTCCAGCTCGCTCTTGCCAGCTGAGGCCCTCTCAAAGCTGGCCTTGAGGGCGCGGATCTCCTCCTCAACCTGCCGCCGCTGCCGCAGCGTATCCTCCACGAGCCCCTTCTGCCTCTCCAGTTCGCTCTCTGAGGAGCGCTTCAGCAGGGCAATCTTCTCCTCAATGTCCTGCTTGTGTTGGGCCGCCTGCTCCTCCAGCAGCTTGCGCTGGTAGGCCTCGTCCTCCGCCAGCCGCCGCAGCCGCTCGTTCTCTGCCTCCTTCTCCTTCAGCGCGATCTCTGCTTCCGCCTTCAGCCGTGAGGCCTCGTTGATGGCCGCCAGCTTCTCCTTCAGGATGCGCTCGGCCTCGGCCCGTTGCCGGCTGGCCTCGTCCTCTGCCAGCTGCCGCTGCCGCTTGGCCTCCTCGGAGAGGGCGCGCAGGCGGGCAGCCTCCTCAGCCAGCTCCCGCAGCTTGTTGGCCTCTGCCTCCAGCCGCTGCTTGGACTTCTCGCTGCTGGAGCGCGACTCCTCCTCTGTCTTGGCCTTGCTCTCCAGCAGGACCTCCATCTCTGCCCGCAGCTTGGCCAGCTCCTCCTCCAGCTCTTTCCTCCTCTGGATGGCCTCGTTTACCTCGCCCTTCAACCGTGAGAGCTCTTCCTCCAGGAGCAGGCGCTGCTGCTCCCCATTCTCCATCTCCGCCTTCAGCCGGATCAGCTCCTGCTCCGCCGCCAGCTTCTGCTGGGCTGTGCCCTCTGCCAGCACCCGCTGCTTTTCCAGCTCTTCCTCCGCCAGCTCCTTCTGCCGCACGGCCACCTCCTCTGCCTTGGCGCGCTTGCGGGCCTCGCGCTCTGCATCCTCCTTCTGCTTCTCGGCCTCCTCCTGTGCCAGTGACTTCTTGTGCGCCACCTCTTCGGCCTGCAGCCGCAGGCGCAGCGCCTCGTTGGCCTTCTGCCGCCAGCGCTCCAGCTCCTTCTCAGCCTCCTCCCGTGAGTGCTCGGCTTCCAGCTGCTGCCTCTTCAGCCGCTCAGCCTCCTCCTGCAGCTGGGCCACCACATCGTGCTCCTGCTGCAGTGACAGCTCCAGCTGCGCTGTCTTCTCGGCGAAAGAGAGCCTCTTGCTCTGCAGCTCGGCCTCAGCGCTGCGCTGGGCCACCTCCTGGGCCACCTGGATCTGCCGGTCCTTCTCAGCCTCTGCCTGCCGCATGCGCCGCTCAGCCTCCTCCGCCTGCAGCCGCAGCTGCTCCAGGTCTGCCACTGCCTTCTGCTTCTCCCGCGCCGCTTCGCGCTCAGCCTGCACCTTGCGCTTCAGCTCCTCCTCCGCCTCCCGCTTCTTCTGGCTCTCCTCCTTCACCTGCCGGCGCAGGCGCTCGGCCTCCTCCTGTGCCTGCCGCTTCTGCCGCTCAGCATCTTCAGCACGTGCCCGCAGCTCCTGCAGCTCTGTCTCTGCGCTCTCCCGCTGCTTCTCGGTGCTCTCCAGCTGCAGGCGGATGAGGCGGATCTCCTCCTCCACTTTCTTGCGGTTGTATTCAGCCTCCTCGATCAGCTTCACCTTGGACTTGATCTGGTGGTCCGAGTTCTGCCGCAGCTGCATCAGCTCCTGCTGGATGTTCTGCTTCTGCTGCTCGGCATCCACGGCCACCACCTCCCGCCGGGTGACCTCCTCCTGCATGCGGAGCTGCAGCTCCCGCGCCTCCGCCTCCGCCTGTGCCTTGGCTTTGGCGTGGGCCTCGGCCAGCTGCCGCTGCTTCTCCAGCTGCGCCTCCACCTCCGCCAGCCGCTTCCTCTCCTCCTCTTTCAGCTTCTCGGCGGCTTTCTGGAGGGGAAAGAGGGTGCAGGGGACAGAGAGGGGAGAGAGAGACAAATCACAAGGGATGCGATCGCGCCGTGGAATCGATGCTGGCCCAGCCACACACTGCCGAGACAGCCGAGGGGTGGCAGATGCGCGTGGAATGGCTTCGGCCCCTGGGCCACCGCACGAGCCGGTGACGCCAGCTTCCAGAAGATGTGTGGCGCGACAGGGGACACACGACAGCACAGGCAGACAGGCAACAGGAGCCAGACAGCAGCGCAGGAAGCCACGTTCCAGAGAGAAGGGACAGAGAGCGAGCGGAGCCCAAGCGATGAAGACGATGCGAGCAACGTGCACATCACCACCCTGGCTCCCCCTGCGAGGGGGCTGGCACAAACAGCCCCTGCCGTGGGGAAAGGAGACAGACGGCCTGGGAGCAGAAGAGAGGGGAGCGGTGCGAGGGCGGTGCCAGCAGAGCCTTCCCTGCCGGGAAAGTCTCAACAGGAGTGAGCAGTTCAGCTGGTTCAAACCCCTCCCAGCCCTCTCCAGGCAACTGGGAGCAGGGTCTGCCAAAGGGCCAACGCAGCTGGCGCCGGGCTTGGGGCCGTGCCGCAGCACGCGCACCACATGCACTGTGAGCGAGGCAGCCACACGCGCCGCAGGGCCTGGGCGCAGGCAGCGCATGCAGGGGAGCCAGACCCCACACCGGACCCCTGGACCCGGAGTAGCACAGACGTAGAGGAGGGTGAGGAGGAGAGCGTGAGCCGTGGGGGAGGCGGAGGGTGCCGCGGGGAGAAGGCATGCGCAGAGTGAGTACCTGGTGCACGGCTGCCAGAGTCATCCTGGTTTTTTACCCTCCATTAGATCCCCACCAACACAAATATTCCCCAAGAAAAAGCACTGGCAAAGCGGCTCCAAGGGCAGAAACCAAGAGTTAGAGAGGTTACCCCGCGCCAGACCCCGCGGGCCAGCGCCCAGCACAGCAGCATGCGCAGGCAGGTGCTGACTGCACTACGTGTATCTGGGAAGTGCCTCCTACCACCAGTCACACCAGAGCCCCCAGTGCCCAGAGCCAGCGTGGCTCGGAGACCCACTCTACGCAGAGCCAGCAGCCTTGCTCCCAGGAGCCCAGCACGGAGCAGGAGCTAGAGGCCGTGGGCCAGTATTAGTGATAGGGCCGGAGTCATGGCCATGGGCCAGTATTAGTCATGGGTCTGCAGCCACAGCCATGGGCCGCTGTTAGTGATGGGGCCAGGGTCCCCGTGAACGGCGTTCCTTTTGGTTACACAGCTGGCCATGCCGCCCTGCACTGCTCCCTACCTCCTCGTCCTCCAGCCGCCGCAGTGTCTCGGTGATGAACTTGATGTACTGGGTGGTGAGCGTGGTCAGCTCACTGTACTGCGTCCGCAGGTCCACGTACTGTGGAGACAGTGGGTCAGCACGAGAGAAGGGAGCTTGCCCGCGGCCCGCCGGTACCCAAGCAATCACGGGGCTGCACGACCACGTGCCACAGCCCCAAATCCACCCCTTCAGTGAGCAGCCACGCCCCAGGAGCTGCAGGACACCCCAGTGGCAGAGAGAGCCCCCCCTCACCTCCTGGATGATGCTGTCAGATGCCGACTGCACTTTGGGCTTCTTGGCTGGCGATGCCACCGGCTCCACCTGTGCCTTGAAGCTCACCAGCTGCAGCTCGTAGTCCTGATGAGGAGAGAGTGATCAAAGCTCTGCTACGTGGGACGAGCCCCCGGTCACGGTGCTGCGAGCCCACCCCCTGCAGGACACCGTGCTGCCTCCTCAGCCCCCCAGGCAGTGGACCCACCTTGATGGCATCGATGTACTGCTTGGCATAGCGCTGGCACTCCTCCACCTTCTCCTTGTGCTGCTCACACTCCTCCAGCAGTTTCTGGGGAGACACGTGGCGGTGAGCCCAGGCACCCCACGGCCACCCAAGATCACACCTCACCCCACCATGGCCAGGGATGGCCAAGAGCAACACTTGCCCTGCCATGGCTGGGAATGGCCGGGAGCACCCCTCACCCTGCTGCAGCCAAAAATGGTCAGGAGCATCCCCCATCCCACTGGGGATGGCTGAGAGCTCCCACCCACCACGTGCCATGGCCAGGGATGGTCCCCCTCCTGCTGCAGCCACCCAAGAGCAAAACTCAACATGTCATGGCTGGAGATAGCTGGGCACTCCCCTCACTCTGCCACAGACAGAGATGGGCAGATCTGCACTCTGCTGGGGATGGCCAGGTGAATCCCTCGCCACGCCACAGCCAGGGATAGCTGAGATCACCCCTCGTCCTGCTGTGGAATGCCCAGGAGCACTCCTTGCCCCATGGAGGACAGCCTGGCACACCCCTCACCTTGATGAGAATGCCCAGGAGCACCCCTTGCCTCATTGGGGATGGCCAGGCACACCCCTCACCTTGCTGGGGATGCCCAGAAGCACCCCTTACCCCATGGAGGATAGCCTGGCACACCCCTCACCCTGCTGAGAATGCCCAGGAGCACCCCTTACGCCATTGGGGATGGCCTGGCACACCCCTCACCCTGCTGGGGATGCCCAGGAGCACCCCTCACCCTGCTGGGGATTCCCAGGAGCACCCCTTACCCCACTGGGGATGGCCTGGCACACCCCTCACCCTGCTGAGGACGCCCAGGAGCCCCCCTTGCCCCATTGGGGATGGCCTGGCACACCCCTCACCCTGCTGGGGATGCCCAGAAGCATCCCTTACCCCACTGGGGATGCCCAGGAGCACCCCTCACCCTGCTGGGGACGCCCAGGAGCCCCCCTTGCCTCATTGGGGATGGCCTGGCACACCCCTCACCCTGCTGGGGACGCCCAGGAGCCCCCCCTTGCCCCACGGCCAGCCCCACCTTCTCCTGCAGCAGCTGCTCGCGCACGGCCCGGCTGTCGGTGATGGGCACGGCCTGGATGGCCTCCTGGCGCTGCCGGGCATCGCGGATCCACTGGCGCAGCGCGTCGCAGCTCTGCCGGTAGTAGCCCAGCTGGCGGCCCAGCTGGTCCAGCTCGCGCTGGCGCAGGTCAGCCTGGCCCAGCACGGCCTGCCAGCGCTCCAGCAGCTGCTGCACCCGCTCCCGGTACCGCTCCAGGTCCACGTCCCGCTCGCTGTGGCCGCGGACCATCCGCTCGTTGACGTCCTTGGCCTTGCCGAGGTCGGTCTCCAGCGTGCTGAAGAAGGGCTGGTGGCTCTCGGCCTGTGCCCGCAGCCGCTGTGGCAGATGGGCAGCGGTCAGAGCCAGCCACGGTGTCCCCAGCCACCCCTCCCTTGGCACCCCCGAGCCCCTGGTACCTTAAGCTCAGCCTTGCTGGCCTCCAGCTCAGCCAGGTCAGCGGGCACCGCCTGCACGTCCTTCAGCTGCTCCTCGTACTTGCGGAGCAGCTCCTCAGCGCCCTGCGTGCTCCGGATCACCAGCCCGATGGTCTTCAGCCTGCGGCACAGGGACGGGATCAGCCGGGAGCGGGATGGGAGCAGGAGCGGGACAGGAGCGGGATGGGAGCGGGCAGCTCAGCGAGAGCAGCATGGCAGACCCAAGAGGGAAGGGAAAGGGAAAAAAGGGGGGAAAGGGGGAAAAGGAAAAAATGGGGGAAAAGGGAAAAAAAAGGAGAAAGGAAAATAGGGGGAAAGGAAAAAAGGGAAAAGGAATAAAAGGGAAAAAAATGGGGAAGGGAAAAGAAGGGGAAAAAAGGGGAAAAGGAATAAAAGGGGGAAAAAGGGGGAAGGGAAAAGAAGGGGAAAAAGGGGGAAAAGGAAAAATGGGGAAAAGGAATAAAAGGGGGAAAAAGGGGGAAGGGAGAAGAAGGGGAAAAAAGGGGAAAAGGAGGAAAAGGGGGAAAAGGGAAAAGAGAAAAAGGAAAAGGGGAAAAAAGGGGGGAAAAAGGAAAAGGGAAAAAAGGAAAAATAAAAAAAATGGGGAAAAGGAAAAAAGGGGGGAAAAAGGAAAAGGGAAAAAGGAAAAAAAAAAGGAAAAGAGGAAAAGGAAAAAAGGGGAAAAGGAATAAAAGGGGGAAAAGGGGGGAAAGGAAAAAAAGGAAAAGGAATAAAAGGGGGAAAAAAGGGGGAAAGAAAAAAGGAGAATATGGGAAAGGGAAGAAAGGGGAAAAGGAAAAAAAGGAAGAAGGGAAAAAGGAAAAGAGGAAAAAAGGGGAGAAGGAAAAGAGGGGAAAAGGAAAAAAAGAAAAAAGGGAAAAAGGAAAAGAGGGGAAAAGGAAAAAAGGGGAAAAGGAAAAAGGAAAAAAAAGGGGGGGAAAGGGAAAAAAGGGAAAAGGAAAAAAGGAAAAGGGAAAAAGGAAAAAAAAGGGAAAAGAAGGAGAAACAAAAAGAAGAAGAGAAGAGGGAAGGAAAAGAAAGGGAAAGGCATGCTGGCTCTCCCCACAGCCTCCCAACTGCCCAGGCTCGTTTCCAGCCCGGGGGCGAGGGTGCCAGGGCTCACTCACTTCTCCAGGTAGATGCTGGAGAGGCTGTACACCTGCTCCATCTTCCGCAGGGTGACCTCCAGCTCGGAGCGCAGGACAGGCGCCGAGCCCGCCTGCTCCGGCTGCGCCAGCACCTGCTCCGTCTTCTCGCTGACTTTGGCCAGGTTCTTCTGGATGCCCTCCAGCTCCAGGTGTGTTTGCTGCAGGGAAGGAGTCCCTCAGTCCTTGCCCCCGACAGAATGCTCCCCCTCTCTTGGAGCCCGGGAGGAGCAGAGCAGGGGAAGGCTCTGCAGCCCGTCGGTGCAGGTGGACAGCAGAGGTTTAGGTGGGATATTGGGGAAATTTCTCCTGTAAAGGCTGTGCAGCCCCGGCACAGCTGCCCTAGGGATGGAGTGCCACCCCTGGGGAGATTTTACAGCCGTGTGGATCACTTGGGGACATGATCAGGGGTGGCCTTGGTGGACTCAATGGGCTCTGAGGGCTTTTCCAACCCAAACCATTCCCCCAGGCCCATCCTGGCGCTGAGCTGGCCGCCTGTGCGCACTACTCATGTCACACGCGTGTCACAGGGCTGGGGTCAGCCTGGCCTTGCCATGGGGCTGGAGGTGTCACCCTGGAGGTGTCACCCTGAGGATCCTGGGGGGAATCCACTGGGCCAGCTCCCCGGGGCTCGCACGTGTGTCACACACCTGCTGCTCAGCCTGGCGCTGGGCGCACTCGCGCAGGGGGTCGGCCTTGAGGGGCAGGCGCAGGCGGTGCACGGTGCGGCTCTCGCAGCTCTCCAGCTGCAGCCGGATGTCCTTCAGCTGCGAGATGTAGCTCTTGCACAGAGACTCGTCCTGCTCTCCTGCGGGGACAGAGGGGCGGCTCAGTGCCCTGGGGCACCACGGGGACGCCGCGGGGACCCACGGTGACACCGCGATGGCTCGGCACCATGGGGACACCCTGGGGACCCAGAGCAGGGAGAGGGGACACGGGGATGGATCAGCACCATGGGGACCCACAGTAAGGAGAGGGGACATGGGGATGGATCAGCACCACGGGGACCCACAGCAGGGAGAGGGGACACGGGGATGGATCAGCACCCTGGGTACCCAGAGCAGGGAGAGGGGACATGGGGATGGCTCAGCACCATGGGGACACCCTGGGGACCCACAGCAGGGAGAGGGGAGACAGGGATGGATCAGCACCATGGGGACCCACAGCAGGGAGAGGGGGCACGGGGATGGCTCAGCACCACGGGGACACCCTGGGGACACACAGTAAGGAGAGTGGATATGGAGATGTCTCAGCACCATGGGGACCCACAGTAAGGAGAGGGGACACAGGGATGGCTCAGCACCATGGGGACATCCTGGGGACCCACAGCAGGGAGAGGGGAGACAGGGATGGATCAGCACCATGGGGACCCACAGCAGGGAGAGGGGGCACGGGGATGGCTCAGCACCACGGGGACACCCTGGGGACACACAGTAAGGAGAGGGGATATGGAGATGGCTCAGCACCATGGGGACCCACAGTAAGGAGAGGGGACACAGGGATGGCTCAGCACCACGGGGACAACACGGGGACCCATGATGGGAAGGGGGGATGCAGGGATGGCACAGCACCCTGGGGACACCCCATGAGCCAATGAGAGGAAGGGGGAGACTGGGACAGCTCAGCACCACGGCGATACCCCAGGGACACCACAAGGACCTGCAGGTCACCCCAAGGACCTGGGGACAACCCCGGGGACCCCCAACCTTCAGAGGGGACGGAGAGGGCGACACCCACCTTTCTCCTGGCTACGCAGCAGCAGCTCGTATTTGTGAGTGCAGGCGTTGTAGTCGCGCTCCACCTGCAGCCGGTCATCGGGCTGGAAGCTCTGGGAGTCCTGGCTGTCCCGCAGGAACTCCTGGTAGTGCCTCTCCAGGCTGGACAGGACCTGACGCACCTCCTCGGCCGGCAGCGTGCGGAACTGGCAGGGGGGGGTCACAGCCGTGTCAGCCCCTGCTGGGACCCCTGGGACCCCTGCGCCGCTCCGGGACCCCCAGGAACTCACCGTGACGTGGGTCCAGGAGTGGATCTGCTGGATGTCCCGGGTCAGGTACTGCCAGGCGCGGAGGCTGCGCAGGTCCTGGTGCAGCTGCTGCCACAGCCCCAGCAGCTGCTGGTGGGCGGTCTCCAGCCTGTGGGGATGTCGAGTTAGAGGTGGGAAGGACACAGGGGAGCCCGGATGGGGTGCAGGGGTGCTGTCCCCACCTGTGCACGGCGTCCAGAGCCTCCTTGTTGGGGGGTGGCAGGAGGAAGCAGACCGAGGGGACGACGGCCTCGCCGCCAGCGGCGCTCAGCACCCGCCACTGCTGCGGCTGTGCGTGGTTCACCAGGGCACAGGTGTCGTTCTTGTGCACCGTCACCTGCGGGGCAGGGGGTCAGGGTGGGGTGTGGGCCCTTGTGTCCACCTGTGCCTCCCCCTCATTCCCCAGTGTCCCCCCCATGTTCCCCTATGGGCCTGGTGTGGTCTCAGTCTGGGTGGGGGGGATCCCTTGTGTCCCCCCCTTGTGTCCCTTCATGGGGCTGGGGCAGCATCAGAGAAGGGTGGGAGGTCCCCCACATGTCCCCTTGTCCCCCAGGGTGGTGTCACACCGAGGGGGGGCGTCCTCCTGTGTCCCCCCCACGGGACTGGGGCAGCATCAGAGTGGGGTGCTGGACCCACCATGTCTCCCCACATCCACCCCAGGGGAACCAACCCCAATCCAACCCTCACGTCCCCCGCACCTCCATTTGCTTGTAGTCGCAGACGGCCTGGATGGGGGGGCGGCCCTGCAGGGGTGTCGAGGGGCTGCGTGGCTTCAGCTGCACGATGGTCCTGGCGCGGCGGGAGAGACCCCCCAGCTGCGCCCCCAACTCCGCCAGCTGCTCCTTCTGCTCCTGTGGGGGCAGGTTGGGGACACCTCAGGATGTGGAGTGTCCCATGGTGTTGAGCGGCATCAGAATTTTAGGGAGGTACCAGTTTTGTTGTTTTTTTTTTTTTGCGAGAGCTCAGAAATATCAGGAGGTTCCAAAGGTTTTGGGAGCTCTTGGGGTTTTGGGCGGGTGCCAGGAGTTTGGGGAGGGGTCAGGAATATGAGGCAGGTCACCCTGGTGTCTGTTGCAGCAATGGGGTGTGGGGGTCACCCCAGGGGCTGCAGTGGGGTGGGCACCCCAGCACTCTGCAGCGGGACACCCCAGGGGCTGCTGTGGGACTCTGATTTTGGGCCTCATCATGGGGGCTGCCACCTCAGAGCTGCCAGGGGCTGGGGTCACCCCGCACGTGAGGTCAGCCTGGGCTTGCCATGGGGCTGGGGTCACCCTGGAGGTGTCACCATGAGGATCTTGGGGGGATCAACCTGGGCTCCCACCTGCCCTCGCTACAGGGTGATGCAGCAGGGTCACCCTGCAGATCTTGGGAGGGTCACCCTGGGGGTCACTGTGGGGGTCTCCCCGGGGTCCGGGGGTCTCCCTGGGGGTCTCAGGGGTGCCCTCACCGCGAGGTCCTGCAGCAGGTCCTCAAGGCGCGTGGCCGTGGTGCCGCGGTCGCAGCTGAACTTGCGCCGCATCGTCTCCTCCGTCTTCCGCAGCAGCTCCTCGGCCTCCCGCACCTCGGCGAAGAACTGGGGGGGCCAGGGGTCAGCGCTGGGGTCACGCCCTCCCTCCCACTCCCAGCCCCGCCCTGGCACCCCCCGTACCTGGAAGTAGTTGGTGTTCTCCTTCAGGTGGGTCTCGATGCAGCAGCAGAGCTGGAGCATCCAGCTCCACTGGGTCTGCAGCGCTGCCAGGAACGCCTGCGGGGAGCGGGGGGGACGCCGGGGCTGGCACCGAGGGCACCTGCACTGCTACAGGTGCCCACACCCACACCTGGCCTGCACTCACACCTGCACCCACACCTGTACCCAGACCTGTACACACACCTGTACCCACACCTGTACCCACATCTGTACACACACCTGCACCCACACCTGGCCTGCACCCTCACGTGAGCTGCACCCACACCTGTACACACACCTGACCTGCACCCTCACCTGGCCTGCACTCACACACACCTGTACCCACACCTGTACACACACCTGTACACACACCTGAACTGCACCCACACCTGCACCCTCACCTGTACCCACACCTGCATCCTCACCTGGTCTGCACCCACACCTGCACCCACACCTGGCCTGCACCCTCACGTGAGCTGCACCCACACCTGTACACACACCTGACCTGCACCCTCACCTGGCCCCCACTCACACCTGCACCCTCA
>NW_024526712.1:0-1225 GCF_017590135.1 Pyrgilauda ruficollis | reverse complement strand
CCATCGGTGCAGGGCGGGGGGATAGGGGGTCAGGGCTCACACACATGTGCAGGGCCGGGGGGCAGCGCTCACACATGTGTGCAGGGCCGGGGTCAGGGCTCACACACGTGTGCAGGGCTGGGGGGCAGGGGGCAGGGCTCACACACGTGTGCAGGGCCGGGGGGCAGGGAGAAGGGCTCACACACGTGTGCAGGGCCGGGGGGCAGGGAGCAGGGCTCACACACGTGTGCAGGGCAGGGGAGCAGGGCTCACACACGTGTGCAGGGCAGGGGAGCAGGGCTCACACACGTGTGCAGGGCCGGGGGACAGCGCTCACACACGTGTGCAGGGCAGGGGGCAGGGAGCAGGGCTCACACACGTGTGCAGGGCAGGGGAGCAGGGCTCACACATGTGTGCAGGGCCGGGGTCAGGGCTCACACACGTGTGCAGGGCCGGGGGACAGCGCTCACACACGTGTGCAGGGCCGGGGTCAGGTCTCACACACGTGTGCAGGGCCGGGGGACAGCGCTCACACACGTGTGCAGGGCTGGGGGGCAGGGGACAGCGCTCACACACGTGTGCAGGGCAGGGGGCAGGGAGCAGGGCTCACACACGTGTGCACAGCTCTGTGTTTCACCTGGGGCTGTGTGGGCAAGGGAGGCTCTAGGGGTGCTCAGAGGGTTATGGGGGTTCTGGGTGTGGGGGGCACACGGGGGCTCAGTGCTGTGGAGCAGGGAGGGGGCCACGTGACACAGCTGTGTGTGTGTCCATGTGTGGGGATGGCACACGTGTGTGTGTGTCCATGGGTGTGTCCACATGGAGCAGCTGTGTCCTCCATGCATGTCTGCCCACATGCATGTCCATGTCATGGCCATGCCCATCTCTGTGTCCTTGTCCACACCCATCTCTGTGTCCATGTTGTGTCCATCCCTGTGCCCATGTCGTGTCCATGCCCATCCCCATGTCCAGACCTGTGTCCATGCCCATCCCCGTGTCCATGCCTATCCCCATGTCCGTGTCATGTCAGTGTCCATGCCCATTCCTGTGTCCATATCCGTGCAAATCCCTGTGCCCATGTCATGTCCATGCCCATCCCTGTGCCCATGTTTGTGTCCATGCCCATCCCAGTGTCCATGCCCATGTCCATGCCCATCCCTGAGTCTGTGCCCATCCCCGTGTCCATGTCTGTGTCCATGCCCATGCCTGTGTCCATGTCCAGGCCCATCCCTATGCCCATGTTGTGTCC